>NC_081770.1:32162911-32402911 GCF_963082965.1 Carassius carassius
CGTTTTGTGTGTATCATCCTGGGCTGTTAGCAGGGGCAGTGTGGGACATCCGGTGCTGTGTTTGT
Organism: Carassius carassius; assembly: GCF_963082965.1. Lineage (NCBI taxonomy): Eukaryota > Metazoa > Chordata > Actinopteri > Cypriniformes > Cyprinidae > Carassius > Carassius carassius. Next base: position 32,162,977 of record NC_081770.1, read on the forward strand.
CAGCTGTGTGGAGTATGGAGAGTTAGACTTTCAAAATAGACCTGAAAGAAATGACAAAGTAAAACCTGCCGAGGCGACATCAAAGGACCAGGACGGAGTGGAATATGCTGCCATCATTTTCCCTCAGCAAAAACAGCCACCGAGTGGGCGGATGAGAAATAAACAGCAAGTACCTGCTATTAAGTGATAGTCATAAAACCATGTCCACTAAAGTTAGTCTGTTTTAATATTTGCTCATGTAAACCTAATATATACTATTTGGGAGTTTTATAGAGAGTGTGTAGAAACCTTTCATGATTTTTGATAATAGTCACATGATCACAATCTGCCACATACTGTAAGTAATCTTCTCACTGTTAACGAGTTCATACTGATACTGTAAACGTGCCACTTTTGAGTTTAACACTGAGTCATAGTGAGGTGCTAACCACAGAAGCCCCCATAAAGCAACCCCGAGGCAATATATTTGTACAGTATTACACAACCCAGGCTCATTGGAAAAAAACGTGTCTTGTCTGCAAAAATATAACACGTTGCTTTGTTTCACATTTTGCATCACTTTCCAATTGAAATGGTGGTGCTAAAAGGACGTTCAATTCAACCTAAAACAGATTAACGTCAATTTGGCAACGATTTATTGAGTTGGTTATTGTATGTGTATCGCGGCAATCTGGTGGGTGGCACTAAAAGGTTAAAGCTCTACAGCATTTGCAGTGCTGGGTAGATTATTAACTGATTATAAATTGCATGAAAAAAAAAATTGTAGTTATAACTATAGTGACATAATCCATTACATTACACGTTTTCCGTAATAAAGGGCCAGATTTACTAAACTGGGCAAATTTGCATGAGAGCGTAATCCCATAAAAGCGCAGATTGGAGTGGAAAGTTCTGCAGGTGATTTATTGACAATGCATGTATTAAAGTACACAGAATATAAATAATTATGCAAATGCTTAGTAAATCATATTGCGTGATTCATTTAAATACTCTCATCTCCTGAAAGGTAAACTCCTAGAAATGCATATGCAATAAGGTCAGTCGCAAAAATGACTGTGTTCACGCCTTTTCAGTGCAAAGCTTTTCCGCTATTCAGAACAATAACGTTAATTAAAGCAAACACGAGGTAAAAATGCATGAAGCAAGCCTGCTATTTTATGTTGCTACTACAAATCTTCTAGGTCTTTTATCGGGATTTGTGGGCCACGAGACTTGTATCCGAGCAAGTGCAATGCTGTACCGGGTGCGCTACTGAGCAAATTTACTATGAGGCATACCCCATAACCATGGAGCTATTACAGTTTGTGATTTAAATGCATCACAGATTACAATTCATGCACTATAGTCAAAGTATTTTGAGGTCATAGAATCACTAGTAAAACTGTGTGAAAAATATAATCTGACCCTTTAATCTTAATTTGTGTGAAAAGGAATGAAAGTTGTTGTTGGTGTTTTACTGACACTGGTGTTCATTGCAACTGGAAACTGCATCGAGGTGTATGCATAGGTACGTTTGTGGAGTTTTGCAAAAATATAGAGGCACGTTTTTTCCAGTAAGCCCATGTTGCAACCACACGCATATTATTTCTCATATTTGCTCCATCTGTGGTATACACAAGAATAATACCTCCAACTGTGGGCCTTATGAGGAGTTTATGTGCCAATACATTTATTTAAAAATAAGACTTATGATTTGGTAAAACTGGCCAAAAACCCTCAGGACTTGCATTCATGGAGGGACCTGAGTCATTTCCAGACCAGAGACTTGAGAGTGTGGCAGCGAGTTTTGCATTCACAGACACCACTCACGTTTTCTTCAGAAAATGTTGAGATAAGTTTGGATTTTGTCATTCTCTTGTTATCATTTCCTTATGTGCTACTAAAATGCTTCTGTGTATCCTAACACTATTTATCTTAAAATGTAAGTCAGCTATGTAAATTGTGTCTGCTGATTATGTGTGTAAATATTGTAATTGAATGAGTTCTGTATTACATATGAATGTATAGCCAAGATGAAGTCTCATTCAATTTGTGAAAAATATTAACAGAGTTAAAAAAAAAAAAAAATATGGCGTAGCTTTTCATTTTTAAACACAAGCATCCTGATTTAACACTAAAAGCAGCAGATGCACTTTACACACACTCCTAAACGCCAGAGAGTGTTTTATTTTGTTTACTTATGTGTGAAGGTTCATATGAGCACAACCACAAAGATAACATTATATGTGGCTGCTTGTGTTGGCAGTTGTGAGTAGGAGTGTTGATGGAGTTATGTATACTGTGTTGTAAACCGAGAATTGGAGAAAATGAAAACGTCTTTCTCTCAGAAATTTCTGCGAGCATCAAAACCTAACATTTATAACCGCAAAATATGCAGACACTAAGAAGCATGACTCTAAGTTGCATGGTGAAGAGTTTCCAGCACCCACACAGGCTTGTCCTGACTATCTAATGAGAAACGCGATATGGCCTATTAAAAAAAAAACCGTGGGCCGACCTATATTTACACATGTAAGTTTCACTTATTTTCAGTTTATAGAGAAATGTTTCCTTTTAGTCAACAAAACCGTAGTGCTGGTTAAGGATTTATCATAGCTGATACCATGCGTCTCATTTTCCATTGATGGCCCTCATGACTGCATCCTGCTGCTAACGTTAAGGTAGGTCTTTATTACAGAAATGAAGCAATTGAATATGCAGCATGTTATGCAATAACAAAGTGAGGATTTTCCCAACACACTATCATTTATCAAACATTTGAAAAAGAAGAAACATTCTAAATATTAGTGAATATTAGATTTTAGTGGAATTCTAAGAGCAAAAGATAGACAAGTCATATATAGCTGTATGTAATCAATTCTGAAAAAGACTCTTTACAGCTGCGCTACAATAGTGTCATTATCCGGCTCAGTTCAGTTCAGGTTTTTCTTCTCATCCGACAATATAATTTCAGTCAAATCGATAACACAGTCCTTCACAAAGTGTCACTTTATAAGTAAAATAACACTGAATAATTAGAGGCCAGTGTAGATCCAATATCTGATCTGGTTTTGGATTGACCAATCAGCATCCAGGACAGGATATATTTGGTGGGTTATAACATTAACAAAAGTCAAATACTTTATAATCATGCTAAACTTTACTTTTTGGGTAGTAACTGTTTTCATAAATTCTGTATTACAAAATCAGATTACAAAAATTGGTAAAACTTTATTTTAAGGTGTCCTTGTTAAACATGTTACATCATGTATACTTACTATTGTAGTAACACTAAATTATGCATAATTACATGCAGGTAACCTTTATATGTCAGGGATCTGCAAGAAATGGGACCCAAATGCAGAATGAGCAGACAAGGGTATTTTATTAACAAAACGTAGACTGGAACAGCTGGGAGAATTTGCAGTGAAATGGTTCAAACAGATGGGCAGGGCAGACAACAATACGGGCAGGAGGGATGACCACAGAGATCGTACGAGATGACCACGGGCTCGAGCACAGAGGAGGCAGCTCCAGAGGAAGGGCCAGGCAGACACAGGAAACCCGTAGCTTCAAGTGAAACTCAAATGTCACCAGTCTAGTCGCCAGGTAGAGACTCACGAGACTTGACATGTGAGAGAGGTGAGCTGCTTCCAGGCAGTGGGGTTCAGTGGCCAGGAAATCTGAGTGGGGGCAAGACAGGACAATACACAAAAACAAGACTAGACTCAAAATGACACAGATAATTAAAAACAAAGTGAACAAAAGGCAAAATAAATCAAAATTATCCAAAGAAATAAATCAGAGTTTAAAAACAAAAAGCCAGAATCCAAAAAGGAACTGCACTCTCAAACTGAGTAAATGAAACCCTAAATCAAAAAGAAAAAAACAAAAACTAGAATAGGATGTGCACAATCAAAAAACAAGAACTAGATAGAACTAAAAGGCCAAAAAGGAACCGAGGATATAGAATAACTAGACAAGAGATCAAAAACAACTTGAGCAATATCAAAAGGATAAATTCTGGCCCAAGAATCAGGTAAACACCAAAAACGAACCAGCAGAGACACAAGGAAAGAGAACCCGATATATAGAGCAGTACACATGAGGATCAGGTGAAAACAATCAAGCAGACAAGGGCTAAACAAGGGGGCGTGACCAGGGGTAACAAGGAGGTGGGACAAAGGGAGCACGTGGCAGACACGAACAAAGACAGAACCATGTGCTTAGACACAAAACAAACAAAGAAACATGGAACAGAGACAAGATGGACAGGACTGTCAGGGCAGGATCCTGACATTATACTAACCATATAGTCAGTACATGTAGTTAATTAATCTTACTCAGTACTTAAATTCATAATTACACAGTAATAAGGACAGCTTATAATAATGTGTAACAAAAAATTAAGTACTTGTAATTGGATTACATTTTAAAATGTGTATAATCAGATTACAGTTACTTTTTATGCATTACATCAGTTATTCATACAGTTGATTCTTCCTATTTTTCCTTAAAAAAATTCTTTCAAAAATATATACTGTCATATTATTTAGCTTTGAATATTCACTGTATAGAATGGCTATGTAAATATAATGTCAATTTCTTTGCGAGCTATGCTTCTGAATTTGGGGACAAAAGCACCTCTCAGTCAATTATACCACAATTGAGACAAATGGTTACGCAATTTACTAAATGCTACTTATGTATAAACAGGGTTCCCATACCTTGATCCATTTCAAATTCAAGGACTCATATGTCAAACACACCTATGCAAAAAAATTATTTTTATTTTTATTTTTTTTAAATTTCATGTAACCAGAAGTTTAAAGATATATGAATATGCTTTTATGTTTTTCTTGCCTCATGGGTTTACATTATCTAAACATGCAATGCAATTCAACATTAATTTCTGGGTGTTTCTGTGAAACAGTACCGTCCTAGTAGTTTTGTGCACGAATTAATGTCATGTAGGTTGAACATATTTTAGTTTTCCAAAAAAGAGGACAGTGGGTGTGGGCAGGGCGTGGGGCTGGGGTGTGGTTGATTGGTGGTTAAAGTAGTGAAATGACAATATCCCAAATATTAAAACTGAAAATGTAATTTTCATACCTAAAATACATATTTTACAGTCACTGTTTTGCATATTGATCATAAACACAGCTAAAAAACTTAACATCTAGCACAGTTGTATCACAGGCAGAATGCAAAATGTTTCAATACAAGCATTTTAGTCAAATGTAATTAAGCATTTCAAACCTTTAACCCACAGGGAAAAATCAACCCATTGACAGTTTAGAAGTTTTTCCAGAAAACTTCTTGCACAAAATAAATTCAAGCACTTTCAAGGACCTGCATCAATGTGTGTTTATTTTCAAAAACATTCCAGGGCCTTGACATTTTATTTTTTCAGATTTACTAACTTCCAAGGATTTCAAGGACCCGTGGGAACCCTGTATAAATGACAAAACTATTTAAAATCTGGAAGACTTTTACCTTGTCATTGCTATTTTCATGTTTAGTAATGTTTGTTCATGTGATGCAGAGATTACCAAACCAGTCAGTCAAATCCATTTGCATTCAACATTCACGGTTGTCCCTGGTGAAAATGAATGTAAAAGTAATCAAAAAGTAGTCAATACATTTCTTGAAATGAGTAATCTAGATTACATTTTTAACTACAATTTTCATAATGTAATTTGTAATTAGAAACAGACTGCAATTTGTAAGGAATCTACCCAGAATTTACTGTTGTGAGCCATGTTATATTAAGTATTTATCTAGTATGTACTTACTTTTAAATTAATAATTTAATAGAGTGTACTTATTGTGTGCATACACATTTTTACATAGTAAAAAACCCTCCTGTAGTTACGTATCCAACTGTTCCCTTTCAGTCTGTATATATATATATATAGGATATAAAGGATAGGTGGGCCCATTACAAATTAAGAGGGAAACCAATGAAACTTCACATTAAAGATATAACATTAAATAAATCAAAATCAAACCAAATAGAAAAATAAAGAAAAACAAACTTTTCCTACTCTAATTTTCGTCACAACAGGATGCGGCTGCAGCAGACCATGTCTAAAGATCATCGCCACATGTCACTGGTAAACTCAAACTCAAAATAGAAACAAATGTAAGTAACAGATACAAAGTAACTAATTCATGTGCACTCCAAATCAGTAACAATGTATATAAAGATGAGTTGTACATGTAAACGTATGCAAACCTAACAATAAAAAAATTTATGAATATTGTTTGTTTTGGGTGGCTATTATAAACTGAAACCAAATGAATATAAATGACAAAACTGGAAAATTTAAATAAAGATTAATCTTAGATGAATAAACGTCCTTCATATAGACGTATGTGTGTGCATGGGTGTGTCTTTAAAGACGATGGATTTTCCTTGTAAGGGTGCCGTTGCACCTGTGCATTTCTGGATGCGGTCGTTACCTGGCGCTGGGTGATGGTCATGATTGCTGCCTCATGTGTCTGTGCATTAAACATGCTAAGGTGGTTTTCGCAGTTGTGTCCTAAGTCTGCATCCTCTTGGCTGGGAGACCCGTTGCTTCCTTCCCGGGCCTGTAGGCATTTGTCTAGTCTATTGTCTAGTCTACTGGCAGAGCCTATACAGCTTACAGGGAAGCTGCTTCCGCCTTACACACTATGGAGTTAGTGCAGGCGCACCAGGCCCAGGCACTGAAGGACGTGCACGAGGGTGGTCACGATCCCTGTCTGGCTGACATGAGGCACTCCAGCAAGATGGCGACCCAAAGATGGAGCGATCTGCCCTTCAGGAGATGGTGAGAGTGCCACTCCTTCCCCAGGAGGAGGACTAGGGGGAGAATCTTTTGTTTTGTTGTAGCAAATCAGCTCAAATGGGGAATATGAATAATTACTCATAACTAGTTATAATTAATTATAAATATTTAGAAGATCCTCTGTAACTCAGTGTTAACCTCTCTGTCAATTCTAAGAACGTTAAATTCCTGGTTAAGGATAATCATTTTCTTACTGTATAATATTACTCAGAGCTTGTAGCAAATGAAATGGCACAAATGACATTTTCACTGAGTTATAGATATCGTAGTATTTGTGACTAAACCTCTGACCAGGGAAGATCCTTTTACTAATGTGTCCTGATCCTTGAAATGTCAATTCAGCTCTATGCTGCCTTTACACAGTGAAACATGGTGCTGCATAATACAGGACACAACAAGGATCACAAAATCAAAATGTACATAATTTTAATTATATTAAATAGACTAAAACAAAAGATAAACTAGACCTAGGGGGGGGGGGGCAATCAGAAAAAATTAACATTTAAACACTGACTTCACAAGACTACATAAAGTGCAATTGTGTGTACCTGAGAAGAAAAACAGTGACAGTACAAGAGGAACAGGGTACATTAGTGGGTCACCTCGTTCCTGTAGTTTGTCTGTTGCTCTCTCTGTTGCTAATGAGACCCACTAGTTGTGTCATCTGCAAACTTAATAAAGAGGTTGGAGTTGTGTGAAGGAGTGCAGTCATTGGTCAGCATAGGGAAGTGGAGGGGGCTCAGCACAAATCCTTGGGGGGCCCCAGTGTTCAGTGTGATGGTGCTGGATGTGTTGCTGCTGACCCGTACTACCTGAGGTCTTCCAGTCAGAAAGTCCAACAGCGAAGTGTTGAGCCCCAGGTGGACCAGTTTGTAAAGGAGCTGGGATGATTGTGTTGAATGCTGAACTGAAGTCTATGAACAGCTTTCTGACAAATCTTTTTTTGTCTAGATGTGTGAGTGCTGAGTGGAGGGCAGTGGCGATGACGTCATCGGTCAAGCGGTTGGACCGATATGTAACCTGGAAGGGGTCCAGTTAAGGAGTGAGGGCAGACTTTATATGGTATACACGGATGTAATAATTAAATATGCACATATTGATTACTCATTGCACACAAAGAACACTGTTGATTCCTTTTGAATTTACCATATTGTACAGTAGGTGGAGATAAAGCAATAACAACTGCATTGATTTATTTATCAATAACTCATTAACTCAACAACTCATTCAATTTATGCTGGAGGGCCAGTGATCTACATAGTTCCCTATCAAGGGAACTTCAAACTGCGTCCTCTGAGGGGACACTATAACACCTCGTCGTGACCCTTGTCTGAAGCATACTTTGAAAAACACCAAACGTGTTGGCCGGCGACAGCGTCTGACGTCGCTACCGGCGCGACTATGAATACGCCCCTGTAGGACCCGTCACTTTATCTTCTTCGTCTTCATTGACTGTTTTGTTTGAAGCGTGCATCTAAGAAACGGTAAGAGCGATCTATTATTGTTATCACCATGGCTTCCACTAGCAAGGCGTTTAGACAGTGTGTGCATCCGTGTCAGCGTTATCTGACACCCGATGACAAACACACTCTTTGCGTCTCTTGTTTGGGCGAAGAGCACGCGCGCGTTGTCCTTGAGGGGGCGATCTGCGTGCACTGCGAGCGTTTTTCTGTGAGAGCTCCGCTCTCGTTTGTCTCTCTTTTCGAGGAAAGAGGGACAGCCATCTGGATCCCGCGGCTCAGGACCCGCCGTTGCCGAGGCACGGAGGAGAATGAGCTCGTGGGGATCACAGATGGATCTCGCTGAGGAGTGTAGAGAGGGAATTTCCTTTCACACTCTCCGGCGGCGAACGAGAGTGAACTTCGGGAGGAAGATGCGTTATCATTAACCCATTCTGACACTGAAGTTAGTGCTCTGCTGGGTTCTACCCAGAAAGAGCAGGAGATGTTTGAGAGTGGCGAAGAAACTGAGGCTGAGCCTTCTCAATCCTCCTGCTCTGCGTATGAGGAGCTGTTAGAGGTTATGGATCGCACCACGGCAAAATTAGATTTGCCATGGAAGCGTGCCAGAAAGGTAATGTCACGAGGTCTCCTCGATGAGCATTATTTGTCTGACCATAGCCCTCCAGCCCAGGTGAGCCTTCCATTATTGCCTGACTTGCATGCAGAAGTCGAAAAGGAATGGAAGAGGCCGTTTTCCTCTCGCATCCACCGGTTTCAGCATACAAGCTATGCTAATATCGAGGGCATGCACAAAAACGGCTATGAGAGGATGCCCCCTGTAGAAGAGACGCTGGCTAGCTATCTCTCTGTGGGGGAAACGTCCTCTCTTAAATCTCCCTCTTTGCCATCTAAGCCCCTCCAGGATACATCCAGCTTAAATGGCAGGTCATACGCAGCAGCAGGTCAGGCTGTGGCTTCGTTGCACACGATGGCGGTGCTCCAGGCCTACCAGGCTGACCTGCTGAAGGACCTGGTACAGGTGAGGGCCTTTCACCTGACCAGGTAGCCGAGCTGCGACGCACCACAGACCTCTCTCTCCGGGCTACCAAGCAAGCCGCCTCCGCCATGGGCAGGTCTATGGCGGCCATGGTGGTAACGGAGAGACATCTGTGGGTGAACCTGGCAGACATCGGGAGGGAAGAAAGGGGGTTTCTTCTCGATGCTCCCGTCTCGCCTTCTGAGCTTTTCGGTACCTCCGTCGAGATGGTGGTCAAAAAGTTCAGGGAGGCAAGGGCGCGCTCAGCTGCTTTTAAATCCTTCATTCCACGAAGGTCCAGGTCCGAGCCTGAACAACAAAGGGGTCCTGGCCCATCTCGATCTGAGGATCGTAGACGGGCGCAGAAGGCTAGTGTCGCGGCTCGCGCTCCTCCCCCACTTAAGGGCAGGGGCAAGAGGAACCGCGGGTCACGGAGAGGTAAGCAGGGTCTGAGGGACGTGATTCAGACGAGGCAGCGTCCTCGCCCGGGTCAGAGCGGTAGAAAGACCTAGTAGCTCCGGATATTTTTAACCTCTGTTTTAACCTCTGTTTTTGTCCTCCCCTGCCTAATTCCCCTGTAGCCACCAGCTCTCCACCTGATCGAGGTTAGGTGGACAGTCTCTCACATAACAGTCTCCTTCCTGGACCTATGATGTTTTGGTTGGTTCTATGTTCATAGTAACCGCCTTACTGACGGTCCGGACCAGAAGGGGGCGCCCCGCAAGCGGGACTCCAGTACAGGAGGGTGGGTGAGTACGTAACCCTTGCTTTACCTGTTTATGGATGTTATGTTGCTGGTGGTTATATGTCTACTACCAATCTCTGTGAGTTTCCTTTATAGTGCTCTGGAAATAGCTAGGTGGCCAAGATCACAGGCTTTCGGTAGGCGGCCGCACCGCGTGGGTTCCGCCCCCCCGGGGCGTGACACCCACCGCGGAGTGAGACCTGCGCGTGGGAGGCAAGCGCTCTGCGGTTGTCCATCCCACACCCCCTCCCAAAGAGACTGGCTGATCATCAGAATTGGCACAGCACTGCAGGGAATTCCATAGATGTCCGGCCAGGTCACCCTGAGGGGCCGCCTGGCCGCTTGGCGCATCCGGGGAGGTGGTGGTTACGGAGTCCTCTGTATGTACTGCCTCAGGTGATGCTCCCCTCGCTTGAGGGTTGGAGCTCACCTCTCCCGTGCGATCCAGCGCCTCTGCGATGCTTGGGAACCTTTCTGTACACACGCTAAGCCTGTGTACTTTCTCAACAACCACATGGTGGTCAGTGTGCACGTGAACACTTTGCACACTGTCTGAAATCCACGTAAGTGGTAAGTGTGCACGCATGACTTTGCCCACTTTCTAAAATCCTATACGGTAGGGGTTACGCGCTCCGCTTCGTTCCCTTTCTTAAGATGATTAGCCCTGGGTTCCATGGGTTTCATTCAGCCGGTGTGTATTTGCTATACACCTCAAGCATTGCTTCCCTCAACATGAGGGGCTGGGTGGACTCCCACATATTATGGTTATCAGGTAGTAGGCTTCACCAGGTCTCTCTGAAGGCGAGCTCCCACATTCTGTGGTTGCCAGGTAGTAGGCCTCACCAGGCTTCCCTGGAGATTTAGCTCCCACATACTGTGCGTTTCCACTAAATAGCATATTGTGGTTTTCAGATAGTAGGCTTCACCAGGTCTCTCTGAAGGCGAGCTCCCACATACTGTGGTTGCCAGGTAGTAGGCCTCACCGGGCCTCCCTGGAGATTTAGCTCCCACATACTGTGCATTCCACTAAATAGCATATTGTGGTTTTCAGATAGTAGGCTTCACCAGGTCTCTCTGAAGGCGAGCTCCCACATACTGTGGTTGCCAGGTAGTAGGCCTCACCAGGCTTCCCTGGAGATTTAGCTCCCACATACTGTGCGTTTCCACTAAAAAGCGAGCTCCCACAGTTTGTGGTTGTCAGGTAGTAGGCCTCACCAGGCCTCCCTGGAGTCGAGTTCCATATTACTCTCAGTTTCCACTTGAGGTGGTTACCTGGTAACAGGTAGTAGGCCTCTCTGTAGGTGAACTCCCACGTATTGTGGTTATCAGGTAGCAGGCTTCACAGTTATCTCTGAATATGAGCTCCCACATACTGTGGTTGTCAGGTAACCTTTCAGTACACACGCTAAGCCTGTGTACTTTCTCAAAACCACATGGTGGTCAGTGTGCACGTTAACGCTTTGCGCACTGTCTGAAATCCACGTAAAGTGGTAAGTGTGCACGCAAGACTCTGCGCACTTTCTGAAATCCACGTAAAGTGGTAAGTGTGCACGCAAGATTCTGTGCACTTTCTAAAATCCTGTACGGTAAGGGTTACTCGCTCCGCTTCGTTCCCTTTCTTGAGATGGTTAGCCCCGGTGTTCCTTGGGCTTCATCCAACCGGTGTGTACTTATTGTACACCTCAAGCCCCCTCAACATGGGGGGCTGTGTGGGCAATTCTCGCAGTAGTTTAGCAGCGCTCCCCTTTTCTGAAAGGGTCACCTATGAGCATGCTGCTCGGAGCTCGGAGTCCTCCTCTCTTGGGGGACTGATTCTCGGTTCTTTCAGAGCGCTCCAGTACTACACACTGTTTTGAGACGCACTGTGAGAGCAGACATCCTGCTGAGGCAGGGGCTGAGGCTCGGGGAATGGCGCCTTCACACCAAGGTGTTGAGGCAGAGTTAGAGAGGTTGGCCAGACTTGGGTGGATCGGTTTTGCGGCTCGAGAGAGCATCGCACTATCCCCTCTGGCTTCCTCTGACTCATCCAGCTTCATTGGGGGCTGGACGCCATGGTACAGGCGTGGCCGAGGCTTCATCTGTACGTTCCGTCCTCCAATTGCTCTGCTCCCGGGCCATTCCATCTACGAGCTGCTCTATCAGAGTTCCATGAGAGCCCCTCCTTAGAACAGTATTTGTAAATCCATGTTATGGTAAGTGTGCACGTGAAGTCTTTGCACACTTTCTGAAATCCACACTGTGGTAAGTTCGCACGCTAGTACTATAGCGTTCTTTCTAAAACCCTATATGGTAAGGGCTTCGCGCTGCTGCTTCGTGCCCTTTCTTGAGTCGGTTTAAGCCCCGTTCATCTTGGGCACCACTCCACCTAGGTATCCTCTGATACCTATCTAGAACAGGGTGCCGCTACTAGAGTACTGTTGGGACAGCTCTTTTGGCAAGTTTTTGCGAAAGCTAGCAGTAGCCCCTGTGTGACAGGCAAAGACTTGGTAGAGGAAAGTGCCAGGCTCTTAGCCGTATCCCTTTAAAGGAGTCTTTTGTGATTCCAAGCCTTCAGCTCTACCCCGGGCCAGGGCCCTACAGGTAAGTTGGGTATGTAGCTTAGGCCTTTGGCCGTAAGGGATAATGTCATAGACAGCCCTCGAACCGTCCCAGGGACGACTCCCGGTGAAGCGGTAGAGTTGGTACTTAGTGTTTGCCATGATTCTGGTCTGCACTCCCCTCAGCATGGCGGCGTGGGTATACTGTTCCCCATAGTGTCCCCTCAGAGGACGCAGTTTGAAGTTCCCTTGATAGGGAACGTCTCAGGTTACGAATGTAACCATGGTTCCCTGAGAGGGAACGAGACACTGCGTCCTCTAGCTCCCCCCCATGCTTCAGACGCAAGCTTCACGAAGAAGATAAAGTGACGGGTCCTACAGGCGCATATTTATAGTCGCGCCGGTAGCGACATCAGAGGCTGTCGTCGGCCAACACGTTGGCGTTTTTCAAAGTATGCTTCAGACACGGGTCACGACGAGGTATTCCCCCATAGTGTCCCCTCAGAGGACGCAGTGTCTCGTTCCCTCTCAGGGAACCATGGTTACATTCGTAACCTGAGACGTTTATTTCCAACCCTTATCCAGCACACCTGTTCATAATTTTTAAATGGTCCTGAATAAACTGATTAACTTGGTCATGTGGGTTTAGTTAGAGTTGGAACTGAACTCTGCAGGACACTGGGTTTAGAGATATTTTCTTTACTGCAGAGGGAGTGGCCTTTCCTGGATACCTTCGTTGAACCAATTGGATGGAAATTACACAGTGTTTATGTCTTATGACCTGTCAAAAAAAAAAAAGAATTATCAGATGACTAACTTGTAAGACTAGTCTAAGCAGTTTATGTAACCAGTCATAGGCAGACAAGGAAGTTATTAAATTAATTTGCTGCATATACAATAAAACAATAAAAAAAACATTCAGGTATAAATTAATACGGTGATTTTTGGTCATAAGTCTTTATTCTGCCATATTCCTTTTTCACCATCTCTGTTACTTTAAACAGCAGTGTTTACTTTTGTGTTGTAGACAACAGACACATACTTGTAGTTTCAGTTTTCTTTCTGTGAGTTGAGAGATAGCTACAGTATAAATATTCAGTGGGTAAAAACAAGGCACAGCATCATTCCTTGGAGATCTCTGTGAGAAAGCAGACATGGTATCGCTGTGGAACAGATCTTTACAGAAGAAAGCAAGTGATCTTCATGGTGACACCTGGAAGATTGAAACTGATCAGACTATTCTGGAAAACTGTCAAGCTCCTAATTGGCACCAGTATATTTCTGGCTCCTTCGCAGAGTAAGAGCACAACTTTACCAAACTACAAGATTTTAAACAGTTTTTGTACTGTATTAAGATTTATGATATATGCATTCATGTTAATGTTAGTTAATACAAATACAATACAAATAATTCATAATTAATTCATGTTAGCTCAGGTTTGTTAATTAGTATTAACAGATACAGCTTTAGAGTTTTAAAATGATTAGTACAGTAAATGTAGACCATGTTAACTAATGTAGATTTTGAGTGTAAACAATGTAAAAGGTACATTATTGTAAAGTGTAACTATACTTTTTAAACAGATAATTTAACTAAGCCATTAAGCAAAATAGTCTGCTTATTGGATTTTTTAATTAGATATTTTGATGAAATGAAAATGAAATTTAAGGATGTACAGTATCAAAACTATTTTATTATGAAACTTACAATTACATAAATGAAACGGTACTTTTGAAATACTGCATAAAGGTACCAAATACCACCAACCAATATAAATAATAGCTATAATTATAAATTATGTAATCCTTAAATCATCATACAGAGTAATGACTGGACCTGGAAGTATCAGTAGATGCATAAACTGATTTATTTTCCATTTCTATTGTAGCTTCAGGTGTTCTCTGTGCAGAAGGACCTGGGGGTCTAGTAGAGTGCAGGTGATGTTTCATTTCCACCTGAATGGAGCAAGCAGACAGGGAAGCATTAAATTACGATGCTACAAACAGGAGTGTAGGACGTGCAATGAAGCTGAGTGGGAGGATCCGAACTTTCCAGTAGAAAACATTGATGTGCTGGTTGAGAGACTAGTTAAAAATATCCGCAAGAAATGCTATAGGGAAAACCTGGGTGAAGCAAACAGATCTTCAGCGTTCGATGGAAGATCTGATGGGCCACATGAAGGTGCTCACTGTGAAGCCTGTCGGCGGGGAATCTGCAATCAAGCCAACTGAGACTGATTTAATTGCTCAAATCTTCTAAATCACTATATTATTGAAAATAATTGTAATATTCGCTAAAATGAACAACTTGTTACTGCTGCAAGATTTAGTTTATCTAAGCTTATCAGTTGACTTCTACTCTTTGTTAGTTGATTATTGTAAGTTGCAATCTTTCACTGAATTCACTGCAGCCCTGCTTAATGTAAAACAGTACGCTACCATAGAAACCACCATCATTTTATTGTGGGTTTTACATCGCACATATTGTGCTTTGCATGTTGTTGCTTCTGTATTCGGGCTTTATGAAATAAATGGAAATGTTGTGGTCAAAGGTCTCTTTTGTTTTTAGTTTGTCTAAGCAAATCAGTTTTTGTATATAGTTTGCCTCATATCAGTCCTCACAGAGATCATGAAACTGTGAGGTAAAAGCCGAATATATATTTTTTAGCACTTTTACTGTTATCTGCCTTCTCATTCTTCAGCTGATGGCTTTAGTTTTGTTCTCAAGACCACAGGTAAGACATAGTCATGAAGTAGTAATGCAATAGTTAAAGTTTATAGTGCTTTATTAGTGTCTTTTAACTCCATTATAACAGGCTGCTGGATACACAGCTATTCTTCTACATTTCCGGTTTGTAATCTGCGGTCTCATCATGCAGTGTAAGAAAAAATGTATTTCAAATTCATAGACTAACCCAACAATCAAAAGCAGTTTGTATATAATTTGATTCATGGCTCTTAATGTTTTTATTTATATTAATGTAGTAAATATCCGTGATTTGCATTATTAACATTTGCAACTTTACAAATAATGTAAATTATAATTCAATTTGTATTGATTGTGTTGTAATCATTGACGGTTTACATTATTATGTTTGCAACATTAATAATTTACATAAAATTTAAGTTTTTTAATTGTTAGTGTTAAGTGTTAGCTAAGGTGTCCTTAACCCAGAATTTGGCAATACAACAGGAAAAAATATATATATTTAATTTGCAATTTTATTCTTCCAGCTCTAATGGTGAAACCCGCAGGGACCATCAACTGCTCTGAACCCACTACAGATGGTCTCATAACAGCCCTGAAGGAAAATATCTTTGGCAAAACTGAAATAAGGCCAGTTATTAACCTGAAAACTCCCACCAACATCAGTGTGAACTTCATTCTGTATGGGATTTTAGATGTGGTAAGCTCTTATCAATCTAACAATTCTCAATCATTGCCACACAAAATCAGTATTCATTACATTACACCGTGCTCAACCATTTGCAAACAATCTATAAAGGGAATTTAAATCATTCAGTTTGAAATTACATTTTATAAAACAATGGATTATAAACATCTATTTCAGCACTACTGCATGTACTGTAATACTAAGACTGTATAATTTCATGACTAAAGGTGCAAACCCGCCATCAGTGTTGGGGAAGCTACTCTCAAACTGTAACTTGACCAGCTAAAAGCTACTTGCAAATTAAAGTAGTTAAGCTACATTCAAGCTACCCTTCTGAAAAAGTACTAGAGTGCAGTAAAGAAGAAAAAAATAATCAGTTTTAAAAGGTTATTATTCAACTCCTGTATGTGCTTTAAGCCTTCGATGTAGACCACATTTGAATCTTTGTTATTCGTAAATACCTGTATCCTGTACATCCATTGCAATATCATCAGACGGTCTCTTGTCGTTGGACAGACTGTAAAGCCGCGTAATGCGCAATATCAGATGGCAGTTTTGAACAAATTTAGTTTGTGGTTTAGTCAGAAGAAGATGCTGTGTGTGCTGCTTCAATGCATTACATGTAGCGTTTGGTCGAGCTACACAGCTACTTGGTAGAAAAAGTAGTTAGCTACAGGAAAAGCTACACTGTTTTAAAAGTAGCGTCGCAACTGTAAAGCTAATGAAAAAATGTGTTACGTTAGTAGCGTCGCTACTTGCAGCTAGCTACTCTCCAACACTGCCTGCCATACTGCTAACTTGTTTCTGAATAGTAATTGCTTATTGATAATAGTTACAAAATCAAGTCAGTTTTTCTCTTTTAGGATGAAAAAGCACAGAAACTTAACACATTCCTTTGGGTGAATCTGGTAAGTCAACTGCATTAGTATCTCTTAATTCATTAACTGATGAATGAATGAAACTAATTCGTTTTAATTTTAAAATGAGAACAGTACAAAAAAGCAAAAAGATGTAATGTGCAGGAAACAAAGAGATAATATAAGATCAGTATCTAATTGCAGATAGAGATTTACAGAGGTGGAAAGAGTACAAAAATATTCTACTCAAGTAAAAGTACCATTACATTAATGACATTTTACTTAAGTACAAGTAAAAGTACCAGTCTAAAAATCTACTCAAGTAAAAGTAAAAAGTAGCTCATTTAAAATTTACTCAGAGTAAAAATTACTTACTTACATTTTAACAGTGGGAGGGAGTCAAAAATGGGACAGCCCAAGGGTGTCAAACTCAGTTCCTGGAGGGCCACAGTCCTGCACAGTTTAGATTTAACCCTAATTAAACACACCTGATCCAGCTAATCTAATCATTTAGGTTTATTTGAAAACTACATGATATGTGTGCTGGAGCAGGGTCAGAACTAAACTCTGCAGGGCTACGGCCCTCCAGGAACTGAGTCTGACAGCCCTGGGATAAGTCTATTAATCTCAAACTACAACCCGAATTCCGGAAAAGTTGGGACGTTTTTTAAATTTTAATAAAATGAAAACTAAAGGAATTTCAAATCACATGAGCCAATATTTTATTCACAATAGAACATAGATAACGTAGCAAATGTTTAAACTGAGAAATTTTACACTTTTATCCACTTAATTAGCTCATTTAAAATGTAATGCCTGCTACAGGTCTCAAAAAAGTTGGCACGGGGGCAACAAATGGCTAAAAAAGCAAGCAGTTTTGAAAAGATTCAGCTGGGAGAACATCTAGTGATTAATTAAGTTAATTGATATCAGGTCTGTAACATGATTAGCTATAAAAGCTTTGTCTTAGAGAAGCAGAGTCTCTCAGAAGTAAAGATGGGCAGAGGCTCTCCAATCTGTGAAAGACTGCATAAAAAAAATTGTGGAAAACTTTAAAAACAATGTTCCTCAACGTCAAATTGCAAAGGCTTTGCAAATCTCATCATCTACAGTGCATAACATCATCAAAAGATTCAGAGAAACTGGAGAAATCTCTGTGCGTAAGGGACAAGGCCGGAGACCTTTATTGGATGCCCGTGGTCTTCGGGCTCTCAGACGACACTGCATCACTCATCGGCATGATTGTGTCAATGACATTACTAAATGGGCCCAGGAATACTTTCAGAAACCACTGTCGGTAAACACAATCCGCCGTGCCATCAGCAGATGCCAACTAAAGCTCTATCATGCAAAAAGAAAGCCATATGTGAACATGGTCCAGAAGCGCCGTCGTGTCCTGTGGGCCAAGGCTCATTTAAAATGGACTATTTCAAAGTGGAATAGTGTTTTATGGTCAGACGAGTCCAAATTTGACATTCTTGTTGGAAATCACGGACGCCGTGTCCTCCGGGCTAAAGAGGAGGGAGACCTTCCAGCATGTTATCAGCGTTCAGTTCAAAAGCCAGCATCTCTGATGGTATGGGGGTGCATAAGTGCATACGGTATGGGCAGCTTGCATGTTTTGGAAGGCTCTGTGAATGCTGAAAGGTATATAAAGGTTTTAGAGCAACATATGCTTCCCTCCAAACAACGTCTATTTCAGGGAAGGCCTTGTTTATTTCAGCAGGACAATGCAAAACCACATACTGCAGCTATAACAACAGCATGGCTTCGTCGTAGAAGAGTCCGGGTGCTAACCTGGCCTGCCTGCAGTCCAGATCTTTCACCTATAGAGAACATTTGGCGCATCATTAAACGAAAAATACGTCAAAGACGACCACGAACTCTTCAGCAGCTGGAAATCTATATAAGGCAAGAATGGGACCAAATTCCAACAGCAAAACTCCAGCAACTCATAGGGTCTGTGTATCTTTTGGTCATTTGATTTTCTATTTAAAAATAAATAAAGATAAATGAGAAACGGTTTGATTTTCGTTTTTTCGTTTTATTTAAGAAACGCAAAACGAAAATGTAGCTGGATTTTTCGTATTTTTGTTTGTGGGTAAAAAATGAGATTATGCTTTAATATTTGTTTGAATGTGTGGGCGGCGCTGAAACGCCCTTTTCATCCCTTCTGTACTGCACCGACAAGCGGCAACCGCAAGCTCAGTTCATTTTCACCGGGAGAGAAGCGGCAGACAGCAGAGCATATTAATCCCGCGGATTCTATACTAGTGGTGCTTGCAAGATAAAATAATAATAATAACAATAATAATAATAATAATAATAATAATAATAATAATAATAATTAATTAATTAATTAAATTAATAATAAAATAAAAAATAATATTATAATTTTCCAGCTGCTGCATGTTATTGACAAAGCAGACTTGACAACTTTATTATTTTAATTATTTTAATTTTTATTTATTTTATTCTAGGCCATTCATAAAAAAAATAAAATGGGAAAAACCCAACCCCACATTTATAATAAAATTTATATTAAAATAAGTTAAGTTTTCCCCATAATTAGTCTACTTTAAATGTTTTAATTATAGGCTATAGGCTACTTAGAATTATGAACTGAATTCACGAATTCTGTAGATGACAGTATGAATATAGTGATGGTGTGACATCATTACAGATAATGAGTTCAGACGGGAAACACTGCACCTCTCGTTGGTTTCATTTGAATTACATAGGCCTAAATATAAAATTATTATTATTATTTTTCTATTTAAATGGATTATTTTAAAAGTAGACATGTCCAGCTAGACATGGTTCGTCTGATGTATGAGCCTGGTTCATTTCTGACGTTTCAGAAAGAAGTTACTGTAGACCGAGATGGCAGAAAGCACATCGTGTTGAGTTTTGTAAGGTTTTCGTGTTATTTAGGGTGTTTTACGATCCAAACTGACGGAGCTGAAGCTCTTTCCCCTGTTTTCGGGATGGAAGGTGTGGATCGGGATCCGCCGATCAGAGAAGTGCAGCAGACTACACTCTACAAGATAAAGCTTCAGTTGCTGTTGTTTGTAATAGCAAATGAAAACATAGGCTACTTGTGAGGTTTTTCTTAAATAGGTATAGAATAAAATTAGTAGGCTAAAAATCCGCATATTTCATGTCATTGTAGATCATATAGGCCTACAGTAAAATTCAAATGTCATTGAATAAATTAATTTCTGTTTGGTCAAAAAATTTATATATATATGCCGCTTGTCGGTGCAGTACAGAAGGGATGAAAGGGGCGTTTCAGCGCCGCCCACACATTCAAACAAATATTAAAGCATAATCTCATTTTTTACCCACAAACAAAAATACGAAAAATGCAGCTAAATTTTCGTTTTCCGTTTCTTAAACAAAACAAAAAAACGAAAATCAAACCGTTTCTCATTTATCTTTATTTATTTTTAAATAGAAAATCAAATGACCAAAAGATACACGGACCTCATAGCCTCAATGCCCAGACGTCTTCAAACTGTTTTGAAAAGAAAAGGAGATGCTACACCATGGTAAACATGCCCCGTCCCAACTATTTTGAGACCTGTAGCAGAAATCAAAATTGAAATGAGCTCATTTTGTGCATAAAATTGTAAACTTTCTCAGTTTAAACATTTGCTATGTTATCTATGTTCTATTGTGAATAAAATATTGGCTCATGTGATTTGAAAGTCTTTTAGTTTTCATTTTATTAAAATTTAAAAAACGTCCCAACTTTTCCGGAATTCGGGTTGTAGTTGTTTTTAATTAAAGGAATCATTTATTTAGAATAATAAAACATTTGGGCTGTTGCCAGGGAAATCAGTATCAACAAACTCATCTTTTAATGCAGAGGAAATGCAGAAGATTCATTGGAAGTGGCATTTAGATGTATTACACTGTTTAGTGCAGGACAAGAATGCATTTAACCTGCAGTTACAAATGCATGAATAATGTTTTGATATACAAGACATAAAATGTTGAATACTCATTTGAAATGATAAGAAATTAATTATTTAAAAAAATCAAAAGATAGCCTACTTTAAATGTGAAATTAAAATGGCCAGTATGTGTCAGCAAGTCACTGTTAATAAGTGAGTCATTGCGATTGAACCGAATCATTTAAACGTTTGATTCATTCAGGAACGAAACACTGTCACGTTGCTCAGAGATGCAAAACTGTGCTTTGGTGGCTGTGTTTGGAATTATTTCCTGTTGTAGAAATAGAGCTAAAAAGGCAATATGGTGTCTAAAACGCAAGTCTCTTAATTAACTTGTTTACTGAACTGTTATATATATGTATGTATGTATATATTCATGATGATTTTTGGAGGAAAAGATGGCATTCTTTGTGTGATTTTGATTTAATATATGAAATTATATAAATATGTGAATTTTCTGCCCCTATATCTTCAATTTTGTGATAATTCTAAATGCACTTTAGGAGACTGAATCACACAGTGAAAGAACGCACTATAAATGCGCGCGCACATCATTAAAACAAAAATAGCACACTCCTCACCACTGTCTTTTTGGATAATTTGTGCAAAACCTCTTGCTAAAATGTCAAAGCTTCATTTTAACCACCAATGCAACGATGCAATTATTTAGCTTACCTCTACATTCTTGCAAAGGGTTGATGTCTTGTCGAGATTTTATAAGCTGCTAGTTTGGTCTTCCTAGGCAAGTACAGCTTACACTGCATAATAGAGCATACATATGGCCAGGGGTTCACTTCATTTCCTTTGAGTTCAACTTCAGAATATGACGGGGTTTCGTTTTCAGCGGTGTCTGCACCACTAACGCCTGTTTTGTCCGTCTGCATCTTTCTCGTGATTTTAGCGCCAGTTTGCCCTCCTGCCCATTATTTACTGACGTAGTTTCCAGGGAGCGATTTATTTTATTTATTATTTATTTTTTTTTACTCAGTAATTAATGTGTTTTAAAATGTAGCGAAGTACAATACTTCAATCAAAATATACTTAAGTAAAAGTAAAATTACAAATTTAAAAAATTACTTTAAAAAGTATTAGTACACAAAAAAGCTACTCAATTACAGTAACGCGAGTAAATGTAATTTGTTACTTTCCACCTCTGGAGATTTAATAACAAAAGTACAGTCGTACAGACATCCAATAACACCAAGAAAACTGAATGACTGAACACATAACTTCCTTTGAAAAGGACAAGACCTAGCGAATAACACAAGAACAGTGGGGCTTATATGGGCTAATAAGATAACATAAAAAGGCACACCCGTGGAGAATATCAAGTGTCACCAAACACAACAAAGACTACAAAATTACTACAGAACAAGGCACAGGAAACAGGAACATAACAGGGCAAACTACAAACTAAAAGACTATAAAACAAGAGCACAGAGAACAGACAGAACTTTACATAGTCCCCAATTAAGGACAACAATAAAAAAGTTCACAAGGGTGGAGAAGCAGAGGTGGACCAGGAAGAGGATTGGG
The DNA here is from genome assembly GCF_963082965.1 of Carassius carassius. NCBI lineage: Eukaryota > Metazoa > Chordata > Actinopteri > Cypriniformes > Cyprinidae > Carassius > Carassius carassius. The sequence goes on from NC_081770.1 coordinate 32,185,296, forward strand.
AACACTGGTGGAGCAGGAAGACAGGGCAGAGCTGGCAGAGGAGGAATCTAACATGGCAAGGAAGACAGATCTATAAAAGATCTCACCACAGTGGGGCAGTAGAGATGAAAAACACCATAGTGGAACAGGTGACCACTGGGGAGCCAGCAGAGCAAGAGACTACAGTGGAGCCGGAGGAGCAGGAGACCACCAAGGTGAAGCAGAAGACCACAGTGGAGACGTTGTAGCTGAGGAACACCACAGAAGAGATAGAAACCAAAGGAGCTGGAGACCATGGCGAGGCCAGCAGAGAAGAGAGTCAGGGTGGAGCTGGAGACCATGGCGGTTACAGAGACAGGGAGCACAGGGGATATAGAGTTCTATGGCTGTGACAGGGAGTTCAGTGAGTTCAGAAACAGTTTAGTTTAGTTTAGTTTAGTTTAGTTTAGTTTAGTTTATTATGACCGAGCCAGGAAGAACAAAGACCATCAGATTTGGGATCACTGAGCTAGGGAGCCCAGAAACCAATGGAGTTGGGGGCACCAGAAACCAATGGACTTGTGACCACCAGGCCAAGGAGCAGAGTGACCAATGGACTTGAGCCACAAATCACATATTAACAAATTCACATAAAGTGATATAAAACAATATAATACACAAAATGTAACACATTTAAAGATGAATTATCTTGTGCGCCTTCTTAGACCATGCAGATAAAAGAACTCTTTTTCAGGCTCTATACCATCAGCGTTTCTCTACATCCATGTTAGTTTGACTTGTAATGCAACGGTTCCGCACTGAACTCAACCTGGACATACTGTATGACCTATAACGTTTTAATAGTATCTTTCTTAACGTACCCCTAACTTTGAACATTTTAAGGGAATACATTCGCTACTCATTACCTTGTAAATCACATTCATACATTGCAATCAAATACATTTAAACAATGAATGCACTCACATTTATATAAATTTATAACAGAAACATTTACATCAGTTACAAATGGACTTGGGACCACCAGGTCAAGGAGCACAGAGAAAAACAGACTTGGGACTGCTGGGCTAGGTAGCGCAGAGACCAGTGGACTTGGGACCACAGAAACCAATTGATTTGGGACCACCAGGCCAATGAGTGCATAGGCCAATGGACATGGGCTATGGGATTCATGGGGGAAAGTGAGCCATAGCCCATAGTGTAAGGAGAAAGATGTCTTAAGGCCAGGTTAACATATTGTTCAAGGTTGAAGTCACATTTGCTTCTTGGCAGACATGGCTTGACTGGCTCATCTGCACACAGAAGAAATATGCGTAGGCCTCGATGGTATAGTAGTGGCTTTGCCGGATACCCACTAGTAGATCTGTTGGATCCATGTTTACTGATAAATTTACTGATAAAGACATTTTGTGTTCTGTAGGTTTGGAATATTGAAGGTTTGAGCTGGGATCCTGTTAAATGTGGAACAGACAGAATTTCAATACCACGAAAACAACTGTGGAGGCCTGATATTATCATCAATGAATTGTTAGTTTTAACATATCTGTATTTCTAAATCTTGATTACTCTATTTTGGAGACTTTTTAACTTTAAAGCTGTGTATGGATACCAGACAGAACATAACACCCATACCTCTTTTTACTTTGAAGCATTGATGAAAATAAAGTCCCAGACACATATTACCTCTACGTTGACTATACTGGCAAGATAATGGATGATCTTCCATTTCATGTCATCAGTTCTTGTAACCTGGACATCTATACCTTTCCATTTGACATTCAAAACTGCACATTCACTTTTAATTCATACCAGCACACTGGTAAGTTATCTTGACTGAAGAGTAAAATTTCTCTTAAAACAACTACCATGTGGTATGACCCTAATAACTCGATTTTTTTGGTCTTCTCTGTAGTGCTGGATGTTCAGTTGTCCTTTGATAAACCGGTGGAGCAAGCATTCAGAGATTCTCTTGAAGCGATGACAACTAAAGGAGAGTGGGAGCTGGTCGATATGCTTGCTCAAAAACCTTCAATACCTCCCCAGGAAATGAATATCTCACGGGACACACTTACTTATTATGTATTATCATTTTAACACAATTCTTAAAAATTATATTTAAATAAGAAAAGAATGTTTGTCAAGTCCAACATTCTCTCATGGCAATTCATGATTTTAAATGTTGGTTAATTGCCAACAAATTCGTATGACACTTATTTGTGTTTTTTATAGAATCTCCACTGAGTTTAGGTTTAGGGATGGACCCTCATGATTACTTTTTATTATTATTTAATGCATTGCAATTAAATCTAATTAAAGTTGGTGAAATTACTCTTGTCCTTTATTAGATCGTTCTCAGGCGTCGAGCGACCATGTATGTGGTGAACCTCCTGATTCCCAGCTGCTTCCTCATTACTGTAGATCTGTTCAGTTTTCTTCTTCCACCCCAGAACGTGGATCGTTCTGCCTTCAAAATGACCCTGATTTTGGGTTACACTGTCTTCCTGCTGCTAATGAATGACCTGCTGCCTGTTACTGGAAACACCTTACCTCTCATAAGTTTGTATAGAAGCATCATTATAACTTCAAAGTATTTGTGTCTTCTCCACTCCATACATCAACATTGTTAAATGTGTTATTTTTTTAGGTATTAAAATACTTATTGGTGTTGAAGTTTAAGTCAACTATAAGGCCCTATTTATACATATTACTTATATAAATGTTATAGATTAAGAAAAAATACATTACCTTTAAATATATTGAATACAATAAATGAATGAAGCAGTATCCATGTTTTGTTTTTTTTTAGATGCTTTTTTCTCCCTCTGTTTGCTTCTGATGGTGGCCAGTCTTCTGGAGACAATCCTCATCACTAACATTCAGTGTGGCTCCACTCACTATGGACCTTTACCTCCATGGGCCAAGGCACTTTTCCTCAACTATATCGCCAAACTTGTTCATTTAAGCAAGAAACCCAGTGACCAAAACTGTGACCCTAAAGGTGATGAGCAGTCAGTCAGTGTTTCCATGAATTAAGTATTCAGAGTGCTATGTAATACCAAAATAAATTTATTTCAACATTTTCTCTTGTACCTGTAGAGCACAGAACTTATACCAAACGCTGTGATCCTGCAGTTGAAACCTCTAATGGGAAGGCAGTCCATAAAACACCTGCTCTTGTGGAACTGAAGAAGATAAGCCATGAGTTACTATCCATCCGTCAGCAGATCAATAAATATTTTAAAACTGATGAGAGCGCAGAGGAGTGGATGCATTTGGGTCAAGTCATTGACCGCTTGCTTTTCTGCCTGTATATTGTGTTTCTTTCAGTTAGTTTTATCACTATTTTAATCTTCTGGTTGTACTGGTACAAGAAAAATTCATCTTTAATAAATAAATGGTAACCAAATAAAACTATATAGGAATGAGTGCTGTTGAGTACAGAACCTGTAACATCGCTACTTATTAACTGAAGGTAATACTGCTCTATTGCTAATAGCTCATATTTCCTGCTAAATTCATTTACTTTTTATTTGCTTTGTCTCTACTTATTGTATTTTTTTTTCCACCACAAATTAATTATCAAATTAAATTTTTAGTCCTGTCAGAGCTGTGGCCTAGCAGTACACAAACACTATTGAGCTGTTGGAAATACATATGTCACAAATGCAATTCTGTAATGTTTAGTGATATATTATGTGTTAAATAGAATAAAATTGTTTTTTTTTTTAAAATAATAATAATTTTACTGTCATTGTCTATTTGTCACTATGTAATTTCCTTTTTTCCCTCCTGAAGAAAAAAAAAACATGTGGAAATGATCTATGTCAGTCAGAAAGGACCAAATGTAGGGTAGGATTTGATGTTATTTAGCAGGAATTGACTGGAAGTTGGAAAAGTGGTACCTGCATATCATGTGAACAAGGAGGGATTTTTGACATCAGGAAAGGGAAAAGAGAAGTTGTTTCAGAGGAGAAAAAAATATATAAAATAAACATTTACATTTTTTTTACTTAATATTTTTTAATACATTATTTAATCATTCATACATAAGGCTAAGAGCAATAAATATGAATGTAAATAGCATCAGTTTTAATTTTATGTTTATATCATCTATAAATGTTGTCCAATAGGTGGAGGTGAAAATTAACTTTCATAATAATTAATTAATTTCTGTGATTTGTGCTATCAAGTTGCACTGACTAATTTTTAACAGCTGCAGTGATATGATCATGTCTTGTGACAGATTTCATGTTATTTCAATCATAGCATAGCTTTTAATGATCGCGGGAAAATAATGGCACATCCAACATAATACGTTACAATGCATTACATTACACCATTAATCACGGAAAAGGAGGAACTCAAAAGACAGGGTATTTAAACACGAGGGAAGTAATCAGGGGAATGGAGACAGGTGGGGATTAATCAAAGCAACCAAAACAAGAACAGGAAAATGACCAAATAAGGAAACTCAAAGTCCATGTGCGTAACATTTACATGTTCAGTCAAAATCATTCATTGGACTCTATTCTACTATAGTCCACTATTTCTGTTAATATTGCCTTTGGAAATCAAAAAGATACTGTATGCACATTGTTCAGTTTTGTTTCTTATGACTTGAAAGTTAAAAACTCATTGAGTCATTCCACAAGATTTGTGTCATTTATAAAAAAAACAGAAACAAATGAGGTTCAAACTCAATTCATTTGTATTTCTGTCCAGACATTTAGTTTTAGTTTCCACATTTAACTTCAATTTGCTGAAACACAATTTCTCTTAAAAATAAGCAGCATTATAACTGGAATTTTGGAATTTGATTTGTGTCCTCATCACAGTAATACTTCATATTTTTTAGTAATGTAATCAACACTACATGTGAAGATGAACATTTCAGATGCTTCAGCAACTAAAACAAATCAGCGTTAATTACGTTTGTGAAATCCTGTGTCACAGTGTACTACACAATGTACCAAAAATGTGTTTCGCTTACATATTTATGGTTCTTCTATGGTGCTAATTATTATTATTAAGCTGCATCCGTATTTTGGTAAATATTTAGGTCAGGTCAATTTTAAAACTAAATTATGAACAATTTTTTTTTTTATTTAATTCAATTCAATTTGAATAAGTTTTTGTACTGATTTTGCATGTTTTTAAAATATATTTTGCTTTATGGTAACATTCTAGAAGTTTCTGTAGAATTCTGGAATATTCTGTGATATTTTAATGCTTTCTGGAACATTTCAGAACATTGTGGGACTAGTCCTAAAAGACAAAAATCATCCAACATACACTACTGAAGTTTTGGACAACTCACTTTTGGTCCTTGAAATGTTTATGCATGAGTAATAACAGATCAGCTTGTACAAGTCACCAACATTTTTTTTCTTTGGTACTGTTTATGATACACAAAATGTAATGTATTCAGCATGTCAGTCTTCATTAACCACTTCAGCTGTTATTTTGATTTTTTGAGAATTAGGCATATGCAATATTGGACCCACCGGTGGGTCCCCAGAGTTGATGTGGTTAAAAAATAAATAAATAAATAAAAAACCTTAAAAATAAAAGCAAAACAAAACTTGGTGATATCAAATTTATATAATGAAGCATGTAAAATATGATTACCACAAAAGGCCTTGAATATGTACTAGTGCTTCTTAAAATAATTTCTATCCTATGTTCTTTATTGTTTCATTAATATTTGTAAATAAATTCATAATCCTTACCAACTATTCATTTTTCCCTTTGAATGGAAAAGAGCAACAGAGAAACAAACCATGATATTTGTAATATGGGATTTACACCACAATTTTTTGCATGTTGTTGGCTTCTCGGAGTATGGGACAGACAAACATCTAGGCAAATCAGTTTTGGTATATAGTTTGACACGCTATTTGAATCCTCACATACTTCATGAAACTGTAGGTTTAATTATTTTAAAAATACAATTCATACTCACTGGCAACTTATTTGTCCATTCTAAAGAAGGTGATGGCTGTAGCTTTCCTCTCAAGATCACAGGTAAGACATACTGTTAATATAGTAATGGTCCGATATTATTCTGAATGTTTATTTTCAAAACTGTCCACTGCATGTAAATTGTTGAATTAGCAGGTTCATCAGATTAAATATGAATACACCAGTAATTAATAATATACTCTTGCTTGTCTTCTGTGCATTGTGGTGTTATTTCAGTAAATATGTATTAAATTGTTTTAATGTTTTTAAATTTGTAGTAATTTTCGGAAGCAGTTTAGGTATTTGTTGCATTACCAAATTACATAGCACTGCACATGTAATACGGAGAATGTTGCATAAAACTAAGAAAATAAATAACTGCCATTTCACTGGTTCTTGGTCTGTGCAGAGTCTTGTCACATGTTGCCATTTATGTTTTTTAACAAATAAATGATTTTTTGAATGTGTATACCATCATTACAGGTGGTTGGATTCACAGCTCTTCAATTACATTTCCAGCTCATTATCTGCTGTCTCCTCATGCAATGTAAGATCAAATAAAATTTTAATTAAAAATAAAAGTGTAATCACATAAAATAATTTAATCACTTTATGAAAGCTTTAATTAACAAGATAATTAACAGTTATGTAATGTTTAACTGTTATATATTTGCTTGGGTGGATTGGGATATTTTGTGTTTTAATTTCGTGCATTAATTTGTTCTTGTAGCTCTGGTAATGAAATCTGCATGGACTATTAACTGCTCTGAACCCACTACAGATGCTCTTTTCAGTGCCTTAAAAGACAGCATCTTTGATAAATCAGATGTGAGACCAGTTTTGTACCCGAAAACTCCCACCAACATTAGTGTGAGCTTCACTCTGTATGGAATTTTAGGTGTGGTAAGTTTATTTAATATCAGTGGCAATCAAATGTATGGGATATAGGACAAAAGAGTGAGTCATATATACTGGTGATGTAGATTTAGGGCTAAGTTAAAGAAAAAGCAGAGCAGAGACAATAAGAGTCCGAAAAGAATTTGAGCAGACATTGCTGTAATGATAAATAGAGCTGCATATAATCTGCATATGAGCTCAATAAGTCTGTGTATTTCAAGAAGTTAAGAGGCCAAGTATAGAGCCCTGAGGAACCCCTAAAATTTTAAAACATGTATTGATATGACCATTAAATACAACAGATTTAAATCATTAAAGCCACGATTTTAATATTAATACATGGGAATTCATATACATTCACACTTTACGTTAGATTATTTACGTTTTTTAGCTGCTAACACGTAAGTATTTGTACGTTTTACTGCTGTAAATATGTCAAAGTAGTACGTTTTCTATGTTCATGAAAACGTAAGGAAATGTACGTATGGTAGAACCACATTTAACGTGAAAATACACACGTATTCTCATGAGATCACGTTGAACTATGAGATACATTTACACTTTTAAGTTTTCTCTTTCAGGATGAAAAAGCTCAAATATTCGATTCATATATTTGGGTGTATCTGGTAAGTCTTTCTGCAGCTGTCATTAGGCCTCTCTGTGTTTTCCTCACTTTTTGATGCAATTTTTATAATTAATAAAACTTACTTTTTTGTGTGTTTGTAGTTTTGGAATATTGAAGGTTTGAGCTGGGATCCTGTTGAATGTGGAACAGACAGAATCTCACTGCCAAGAAAAAAGCTGTGGATGCCGGATATTGTGATTAATGAATTGTGAGTTTAAAAGTATCAAGCTATTATATTTATGTCAATGCTGAACACTGCATACAAATCTGTATCTCATAAAAAATGCCACCTGATTAGCACTTCAGTACATTTGAGACTCACTCAAAAGCTAAACAAGCATGATCTATAATAGAAGATATACTTTGTAACATTTAAACACTACCTGTTCCTAAAGTTGTTTTCTTTTACTTTGAAGCATGGATGAAAATAAATCTCCAGACACATATTACCTCTATGTCAAACATACTGGTGAGGTAATGGATGATCTTCCCATTCATGTGATCAGTTCCTGCAACATGGACATCTACACCTTTCCATTTGATATTCAGAACTGCACATTTACTTTTAACTCATACAAGCTTACTGGTAAGTTGGCTTGACTGAGGGGTAAATTTTCTATCTTCATGTCCTTGTCACCTCTTTATGGTTTGCTGTTTTCTACAGCGAGGGATATCCGATTGCTCTTTGTTGAACCCGTGGAGGTAACACTTCAGAATTCCCTATCTGTGATGAAAACGAAAGGAGAGTGGGAGCTAGTCGACATGCTTGCTGAGAAACCTCTGATACTTCCAGGAGATCTAAATAATAGTTTTGATACACTTATTTACCATGTATGAACTCTTTTTTAATTTACTACACCTTTTATATAAAATTACTTGTAAATCACTTGAATTACTCTGTTATATACTTATATATTTTTACAAATCAGGTCGTTCTCAGGCGTCGAGCGACTATGTATGTGGTGAACCTCCTGATTCCCAGCTGCTTCCTAATTGCTTTAGATCTGTTCAGTTTTCTTCTTCCACCCCAGAACGTGGATCGTTCTGCCTTCAAAATGACCCTGATTTTGGGTTACACTGTCTTCCTGCTGCTAATGAATGACCTGCTGCCTGTAACTGGAAACACCTTACCTCTCATAAGTTTGTATAAAAAAGATTTTGTAGCCTTAGACTCTGTCCTAACCAGTCATCTGACAAGCTGCCAGTCTTGTAGGTTTTTTGTCTTCAATGAAAGGAAAATGCTCCAAAGAAGTAACACAATTTCTTGTCACTTGTCATCTTACTGCTGGTTATGATAGTGTAACAGCACCTTTCTCTCTCTTGCCAGTTTTCAAAATTTGTCTGATTTGTAAGACACCTTACCTCTCTTCTGTATCTCTTTTCAGATGTGTTTTTCTCTCTTTGCTTGGCACTGATGGTGGCCAGTCTTCTTGAGACAATCTTCATCACTAACATTCAGTGTGGCTCCACTCACTATGGACCTTTACCTCCATGGGCCAAGATGCTTTTCCTCAACTATCTTGCTAAGCTTGTTTGTTTAAGCAAGAAACCCAGTGACCAAAACTGTGACCCTGAAGGTGAGTCTTACCAAGCAAAGTCTGTCTAGTATTGTTTATTAAATTAACCTGATAATAAACCTTATCCGGATAGATGTATGGATGATCCATTGTGACAACCTTTATCAAGAACAGAGAGTTTAAGTTCTTCCTAAGAAATCATTTCCAAATGTAATTTAAGAGAACTCTATTTATGTATAAATGCATGAATATCTTAATTAGGTTATTGAGTAAAGACAGAATATATTTATTGCAACATCTTCTCTTGTACCTGTAGAGCTCAGACTAGAGACCAAACGCTGTGATCCTGCAGTTGAAACCCCTCCAAGCGAAGCAGCATATAAGACACTTCCTCTCCTGGAACTGAAGAAGATAAGCCATGAGTTACTATCCATCCGTCAGCAGATCGATAAACATTTTAAAACTGATGAGAGTGCAGAGGAGTGGATGCATTTGGGTCAAGTCATTGACCGCTGGCTTTTCTGTCTGTATACTATATTCCTCTCAGTTAGTTTCATCACTATTTTTGTATATTGGATATACCGGTACAACAAAACTGCATCTTTAATATAAAGAAATCTACTAAATGTATGTGAGTGCTGTGCTGTGAGGCTAGCCCAATAATTATCGATCACACAGAAGAGCTTAAAAACCTAATGCTAGCCATGGGGGTTCAGGGTGTTGCCTTGCCCTCCAAATTCCCCAGATATCAATCTAATTGAACATCTATGGGTTGTGCTGGGCCAACAAAACTGATCCATGGAGGCCTCACCTCACATCTTGCATAACTTCAAAACTGCAGATTTTATGCAAATGTTTTGTTCTGTACTTTCCTTTTGTTTGTTGTGTTGTCAAAGGGTGCCCAAGGGTGTTATAAGATGCGTTACATTATATATGGTTATGCAGTGTTAGATAACTGTACATTAATGGATGGTTATATATAGATAAAGTTCATGATTTCATCTTCAGTTCATAATTTTAATTACATCTTTTAGGTCATTTGAGAAAGTACTGATTACAGATTCCTGCACTTAGCTGGGGAATGGTTGAATTATAACAAAAATAAACTCCTTCTTGCTGTTGTTTGAAAAGAGTGAAAAAGATGAATAAATAAATCAACAAATGTATCATTTCTGAACTGTGTCATTAATTTCTAATGAAATGCCATTTGGGGGGTGGTGGGGGGAATGATAGAGAAAATACCAACTAAGAACCAACTTTGATCATGACATTTTATATGAGATTCGAGGATGCCAAGCAGGTTTACACAAAACATTGAATCGTTACACCAAATACCTTCTCTAAATAACCCATCCTTCACATAATTACATTTATGAATAGAACTTCATTAAAACATTATGATACTACTCAATATGATCCCTCCCAAAATAGAATGTGACTTGCACTTAATATGGAGTGTCATCTGTGGTTTTGGTTCATTAAATTAACGCATTTGTAAGAATAAGAGTTGAACATTAACACTATCAAGTAGTAATAGTAGTATCTACATTTGATTTGATCTTGATTTAAATGTGGTGTGTCTCATGTACCAGGGTGGCATACAATTACATTTAATAGGTAAATAAACAGCTTAATTTACAAAACAGTTTGTAAATCATTAAGTCTCATTTCAGTTTTTAATAATACTGAAACAGCAAGATAAGAAATACTGTCACCGAAGATGGTTGTGTAGAGATGATCAGTTTTTCAGATCACAGGCTCTCAATCAAAGACACAGGAAGCTTTTATTTTACATCCAGACTTGGATGTAAGTTGTCTAAATAAATTGCATAGCCCTGGATTAGTTGAATATATATTTTTTGAACTTCAAAAATAGTTCTTCTGCATTTTGATGCTATATAAATGCTATATAAACTTCCAGCCCGTAGTGCCATTCATCAGATTATTCTCTATCAGCGATGAGGATCATCTCTTCGCTGACTCTTCTGCAAGAAAAAGTCATGTAAGAAGCTCCAGCTCTGCTCACCGCCGTGGAAGAAGCGGAAGCAGCAAATGTAAGCATCATTCTAGGCATCCGGCATCTGGAGTGAAAGAGCATATTTCAGAGATATTTAAGAAATATTTCATATTTCTAAGAGCAATTTCAGCGCACATTGTTATAAATGTCGCGGCTCCCTGCCTCTCGCGTTCTCGCATCAGACAGAACGCCCCCAAAAACAGCTTGCCAAAAACCTCTTCGAACATCTCTGAGAGACGGAGTTTCATTTTCAGCTGTTCACGTCCTGCAGGTGCAGCGCGTACACAAATATTTTACCCCTGTGATAGCGGACCAACATACATTAAAAAGAAAAATTCCTCATTCTTTCTCAATCACTTATACGAATGTAGACTCCCTGCTTTTTCAAGGCGAGCTCTCGTTCGAGGAAATAGAACCTCTCGCCTCCCATTATGAGGCCTGGACAGCCATTCTGGGAATCTCGAGATGGGTTTTGGGAACAATTGGACGAGGCTACTCGCTACAGTTCACTCACAGTCTGCCCCACTTCAGAGATGTTATTCAAACCAGACAACAAAAAGCTATTGTTGCATACTTGTACCTGGGGCTTAGAAACGTGGCATTGTCTTAAACTGAGGTGTAAATATGACATTACAGTTTTTTTCAATTGCTAACAAGCTTTTACCAATATTACTTTTTCTAAAGTTTTAACACAGAAACTGTGTGGCTGTGGAAATAGCTTCCCCAATGGAGAGCGAGTCAGGCTTTTTCAGCTGCTATTTCCTCGTCCCAAAGAGAGACGGCAGACTCAGACCCATTCTAGATCTCAGACATTTGAACAGCTTGCTTATGCTCCGGTCGTTCAAGATGATGACGATCAAAAAGATTCTCAAGCATATTTGCCCCGAGGATCGTTTTTTTTTACCGTGGATTTAAAATATGCTTACTTTCACATCCACATAGCTCACTGTCACAGACCGTTCTTGAAATTTGCATTTGAGGGAGTGGCCTATCAGTATGCATTCCTTCCGTTTGGACTGTCCCTGTACGAAGTGCATAGACGTGGCTCTGTCCTCTCTCAGGCATATCTGACTTGTGGCCCTTATCACTTAAAACAGACCTTCTGCTTGCTTTGGCGTTGGTTAAGCATGTGGGTTACTTACAAGCACTGTCAGTCGGCGCGTCGTGTCTTGAGTTTGGGCTCAATGACTGCAAGGTCATTTTGAAACCGAGACACAGCTATGTTCCCAAAGCACTCTCTACTCCCTTCAGGGTGCAAGTAATATCCCTATTGGCGCTCACCGCTACAGACGGCGAGCAGGGACCGAACACTCCCTGCCCTGTTAGGGCTCTGAGAGTCTATGTGGAACGTTCCTAACTGTTTAGGCAGTCTGAACAACTGTTTGTTTGCTTTGGAGGCCGCCAGAAGGGTTTGCAGGTTATCAAGCAGACTGTCTTGCTGGATTGTTGATGCAATAGCCCTGGCTTACGCATCAGAAGGACTGGAATGCTCTATTGGTATTAGAGCCCACTCTACAAGGGGAATGGCCTTCTCGTGGGCGTGGGCTAGCATTAGGTCTTTGTCCAATCTGTAGTCGCATTTTTAAAACTCTAAACACAATTAGCACAACATCTGTCAATTAACATGTTTCTAAAATGCTTAAATTTCTTTTTATTTTTTATTTTCTTGCTTACACACAGTATGACAGAAATGAAGACCTGATGTTCCAAACTTTAAATAGAGTGTAAAGCCTCTCTACTTCCGCAAACAAGCAGGTTAAAAGAGCTGATGAGAATTAGTTTAAAGAAATAGGTGATTCCAATCTTAATGAATAATTCCAAGTCTTTCTATTACATGGGCATGCACAATTACAAACGGCACTCTTTGGATTTGTTTATTTTTTTGTTTGTTTTTTCACAACAATGCAGAACACCAAAGAGAAGCAGACAAAGAAAATGTGGTTTGTTCAGAAAAAATTAACTATTTGGGTATTTGTGTGATATAGGTGTGTTTCTGTGTTAAAACTTTAGAAAAAGTAGTATTGGTAAACGCTTGTTAGCAATTGAAAAAAACTGTAATGTCATATTTACACCACAGTTTTAGACAATGCCACGTTTCTAAGCCCCAGGTACAAGTATGCAAAAGTATGCTTAACCATAGAGGTCACAGTTACCGCCAACTTTTATTTTGATACACACTTTTGCATATTGGGCTCGAGTCACCAATGTCTGATATTTCCAAAATGTGAGGAAGTAAAATATTAAGTTTTTCAAAATTGTTCAGTGTTGCATGCCAGCACTAGCTGGATGAATAATTAATTTGCCTAAACAAATCAGTTATTTGTATTTAGGATACATTCACTCCATTACCTGTCAAACTGAGAAATGATTCTGAAATGAAAATCTGTGGGACCCACCCAGTTAGTCACAACACTGACCAAGAACTTAATGGATATAGAACTTCTGTCAACATTTAAGGTAAGATTCAGTACTTAACAAGAAGACTTGGTTTCAGCTTAAAAATAATTATGATAGCTAATGGTTTTGCACTGTATCTTTTCTACATTTATACTGAAGCAGAGAATAAATAGTAGCATTGCAGTGCAGACTGTTGTGTCAAAACCATTTTGATGCAGGAATTTTTAATTTAGGCTGTCAGAAATAAAAACGCCTTACAAAGACTATTCATATTGTATATGATAACAGAACAGTATAAAACATAATTTAAAGACCTGTACAAAATATTGTGGATCTTATGTATATAAGAGTTATAACATTGCAAGTTCACATATTTACAGCTGTCTTCTGTACACAAAATATATATTTTTAATTATTTTAATAATAATTATAATATAAAATAATTAAATTTACTTCTGGACAGAAATATTTTGCTTTGTATTATTCCAGTAAGGTTATCCAATAACACTTTAGTAAAGGGACCAATTATCACTATTAACTAGTGTAGTTGCTTATTAGCATGTCTATTATTTACATATTGACTGTTTATTAGTACCTATAAAGTACATATTCTGCATGATCATATTCTACATCCTTAATCCTACCCAATACCTGAACAACTAACTATTAAAAAGCAGCCAATTAGGACATTATTGAGGCAAAAGTGGTTTGTTAATGGCAAGATTTGGAAGTAAAGTGTAACTGGTCTAAAAAAAAAGCTGTGCTATTTCAGACTTTCTACTTCAAAATTGTATGTTTAATTCATTGTTAATTTCTTTGTTCATTATGCTGTTTCTATTTCAATCTTAAAACTTCATTTGGACCCTTTTGTTCTTCAAACATACAGTATGTTGCCTATCATTAATAAACTGATCGAATTCAAGGTCCAAATCTTAATGGGTTGGGTTATTAATCTCAGAAACAAATGTTTACGTTTGTCATTGCAGGCAAGACAATGAACTGCCAATCTTCAACCCACCTCTTCTTCATCTGCTTCACTGTGCAATGTAAGATAATCGGTTTACTAAGACTAAAAAAAAAATAGCAAATGATAAAAAGAACCTTGTGCTGTGGCCTCTAGGATTGTCATCCATCTTTTTGGTTTAATAAGTGTAATGAGTGTATTCCTTTAAGAAAACGTGATTAAGTGGTTATCGAATTAACTCCACATGTTAGGTTCTGTGAGTGTATTCACCACTTTTAAATTTAAGAGAATAAAGTGATTCTGTTGCTCTGTTAAGACAAGTGCGTTAATTTAGAAATTTTTATATGGTGTCAGAAGTGCTTGATGACCACACGGCCTCAGAAGGATGGCAAAATTCAACCCCATGGAGTGTTTTTCATTTGATCATCAGCCGACTAGAAACAATGTTTTCAGAACTTGAGTGTTACCAAATAGGATAAAGAAGATGGGGAAGTCCAGGCCAGTTCATTAATCTATGCCATGGGAAATGAAGCCGAACACATATTTAAATCAATCGCCTTTAATGTGGAGGATGACAAGAATGGATTCAACGTTGTGTTAAGAAAATACAAAGAGTATTTCTTCCCTAAATGAAATGTGATTCATGGCGAGCCTGCTTCTATCAAAGAGTACAGCACCCTGGTGAAAAGGCTGAAAGCTTTATTAGAATTCTCTATGATTTATCCTAACACTGTGACTTTGGGGAACATAGAGATCAGAGCCGGATTATCCATAAGGGCACTTGGGCCAGTGCCCAGGGGCACCAACCATTCACAACAACTAAGGGGGCACCACATGACACAAGCTTTAAAAATATTTTTCGTAAATTGTTTTATTATTAACTTGAAATTCTTAAAAGACCATACATAACTCGTTTATGAACACTAACTTAACAACAACAATAATAATAATAAATTATAAATAAATAAAGATTACATGACCACTGTCAGTCCCCCCTTTCCGTCCCCAATCTGTCAGAGTTGAGTTGGTCCACAACAAGTACGCGCAAATGTGTCATTTTTTTAACGGCAACAGAAAATGAATCAAAATGGACAGACGTCAATTGAGTGGTTTTGCAAAAAGAAAGTTAAAGAATGACAAGGACGCTAGACGTTTAGCTACAATTCAAAATGTTCCAGGGATCGAAAGTTTTTTTAAAACGAGTGAAGAATGAGCTCAGGACGACAATGACACAGAAGCGATTGACTGCACACTCCCCGAGTACCATTGAAGTTAAAGTTAAAACATTACCGTCTACAGCCGCGAGAGGGCGCCCTGTGCTGTTGAGTGCTCCTGTAATCTACTGTACAATGAGCAGCATAGAGCGCCCTCTCGCGGCTGTAGACGGTAATGTTTTCTCTTGGTTCATGGTTATAAATAAATGCGACTTATAGTCCAGTGTGACTTATATATGTTTTTTTCCTTGTCAGGACGTATTTTTGGACTATTGCGACTTAAACTTAGGTGCGACTTATAGTCCGAAAAATACGGTAGTTGGACAAGTTAATAAATTACATTTGATTTGAGAAATCACCTTAATTATGTCTGGGGAGGGGGGGGGGGGGGGGGGCATTTGAGGTATAGTGCCCAGGGGTATATTAGAGACTATATTAGTCTTAATACGGCCCTGATAGAGATGAACACATCTGGGATCGGATAGTCATGTCCATACTTTATAAAGAACTGTCGCGCAGACTACAGTTAATGTCCGATCTCACATTAGCTCAAACTAAAGGAAAATTTGCAACAAAGATCTTTTTCTGGCTCTGAAGAGCTACAGGGCAACACCTTGCATCTCTACAGGTGTAAGCCCGGCTGAACCACTTAGAGTAAAATGGCACTGCCAATACACGAGACAAACCTTCAGCCTCAGTGGTCAAATTTGAAAGGAGAAATGATTCCATGGAAAAGCAACAGCAAGCTTTCTACTTTAATCGCCACCACAGAGCTAGACCCTTGCCATTGTTGAGGTCTAGTGATGCTGTGCTGAAGAAGTCCTGGGGAACAGCTGCTGTGGTTAAAGGCAAGAGTACAACTCGATCTTTCACTATTGAGACACATCAAGGGGAATGCTGCGACGTAACCATCGTCACTTGAAACTCATCCCTACCTCAGCTGGAGGAACTCAAACTCTGTTCCAAGAGGAGCAATCATATGAACAGCAGCCTGAGTCTACATTGAACACTGGGAGGATTTTGTCTCAGTCCCCAAAGACACCAACATGACTGTTGATGACTAGATCTGGCAGAATAAGCAAACAAGTGGACAGATTATATGTGGTGGGGGGGAGAGAAAAAGAAAATACGTTAGACATATATGTTTAATTGAGATTAGAAACAATGTCCTTCAATGTGTTTGGTGTAAGCAGTGAGAAAATTCAGATGATGTTTAATGATGTTAAAAATTTCCTAATACAAACGATAAATGTTTAAGGAATATTTAATGCTGTTCAGAGACAGGTGTAATGGAAAAGAAACTGAACAGATGTAATGGTTGTATTCCTTTAAAAACATTGATATTGTATAGGTTACAGAGTTAATTCCACTTTTTAGGTTCTAGTTCTAGGTTCTAATAAAGTGATTCTGTTGCTCTGTTAAGACAAGTGTGTTCATGCCTAGCTTTGCACTCCTTTCTCTCTGTGTCTGAAACACAGCTGCTCTCATGAGATCTGCAGACACAATAAACTGCTCCCAGCCGACTGCAGAGTCTCTCCTACAAGCGCTCAGAGAGAGTGTCTTCGACAAAACTGAAGTGCGGCCAGTTATTAAACCAAGGACACCTACAAAGATCAACATGAGTTTTATTTTGTATGCAATTTTAGATGTGGTGAGTAAATATCCAAATATACCAATCACGGTATGCAATCACATTACATGAATAGTTCAAATGGCTAAACAGAAATTGTGAATGTTTTCCCTTTAGGATGAAAAAGCTCAAACGTTGAATACATTTATCTGGCTGCGGTTTGTAAGAGCTCTAAGTATCTGTTACCTTACAGTTTATTCTTGTATTTTAATATATAACAATATTTTGATATTTGTAAATGTATTTTTTTAAGTGTTTACACTAAGTAAAAAAATAATCAGTATGACATTGGTATTTTGAAGGACTGGACTATTGAGGGTTTGAGCTGGGATCCTGTTGAATGTGGAACAGACCGAATCACACTACCAAGAAAAAAACTTTGGAGGCCTGATCTCCTCATCAATGAATTGTGAGTTCCAAAATAAAGCATTGCAATTCAAACCATTGCATAAGGTTATCATAGAAACTTGAACTACTCTAAAACTTAACTTTAAAAAAATAGCTGCAAGGGACAGGGTTGCATGCATTGGATGCTAAGTCAACATGGAAAAATTGGTTAACATTTGATTTGGTATGCCATTCCAAATCTAACAAGGCCAAACTGTTCAGAAGTTCTAAACAAAAATGCTCATGTGGCACTAGATTATTTGAGTTCGAAATTCATGTTGTGACTTCCTCTATCTTTGAACCAATTTTCAACTTTCCCACAAGCAGTTCTATCGGCTGCTATAGACTATATATACTATAGTAGAAAAAGAATAGCCCCTAATAATAATTTGTACTAGTTTAGTAATAGCTTAAACAGAAAGGATATGAAGTGCAATCTGTGAACATTACTGGAAAGACAAAGCAGGTAAATTACTGTGAATTATAAAACATATAGTTCTAGTTCTAGTAGGTGTACAGTATGTTGATTAGAATATACCTAGTATGTGCTGCAAAACAACATATTTTCAGTGGTTTACCACATGTGACAAGTCGACTAATCAGATTTGAGTTTACTCATGTAAGCAAAGATTCTTTTGTATTTTTTTTTTAACTGCTGCAGTAACAGGCACAACTGCTGTGGCTGTCTGTGACATACTGTCCAATTTCATTGCAGCATAAGTGACAACCAAGCCCCAAGCACATATTATCTTTATCTTTACAACAACGGCAAAGCAGAAGATCGGCTGCCAATCCATGTGATCAGCTCCTGCAACCTAGACATCTACACCTTTCCATTTGACATTCAAAACTGCACGTACACATTTGGATCTTACAAGCTTACAAGTAAGTAACATTTTTTTAGGCTGTCCGTTAAAGTTCCAATTTCAGTTCAGTTCCAATTTAAGGAAGGAAAACATATTATGTTCACATTGTTTGGATTTGGCAATTTGTGTGTCTCACATAAACCTAGTTATACATGTTAAACGTTCAATTGATAAGGTGTTAAATTTGACAGCCATTTGGGACCCGATGCAAATCAATTTCTCCCTCTACAGTTCGAGATGTTCAGATATTCTTCTCAGAGCCAGGGGAGGCCACACTCAAAAAATCTCTACAGTACATGGAGACAAAAGGAGAGTGGCAGCTGATTGACATAACCGCCAGGAAATCTGTCAACTCATCATACTTCAACATGGACGGATTGGACAGTTGGGATGAAATCATTTACCAAGTTTGTGTCACCTTCAGTTTCTTCAGAAGTTTTAATTTCAATGAACCATTTCTTTATTGTTTGTCCTGTTTATTGTTCTAATGGTTGTCACATATTAGATCGTCCTGAAGCGCAGACCAACTCTGTATGTGGTGAACCTGCTGATCCCCAGCTACTGCCTGATTACCGTAGATCTGTTCAGCTTCCTCCTGCCTCCTCAGAAAATGGATCGCTCTGCCTTTAAAATGACCTTGATCTTAGGCTACACCGTCTTCCTCCTCCTCATGAACGATCTGCTTCCTGTTACAGGAGACACCATCCCTCTTATAAGTCTGTTACCACTCTATATAAAGAGTTAGATCCAAAAGTCTGAGTCTGCAAATAAAATGCTTTTATTTTGCAAATATTTATTATATTTAATAGAATTTTTTAATTAGAAATCACATTCGAAAGATTGAAAAGATTAAACAAATATTTCTAGTGACCTAAGAATAGCGTTATCCATATTAGACTTCATGTAAAATTTATTTGTTTTACATTTTTCAAAATAACCAATTAAACTTATATTTAAATTTCATTTCGAATCTCAGACTTTTGGACCTTTCATTATAACTTATATAATAATAATAATATAAAGGAACTCAAATCATATCAAATCAATTGTTCTCAAACACTTCAGGCACCTTTAATCAAATCAGAACATTCAAGTGCCAACTTCTATAAATATTATTTATTAGGTTATTTATTGTAAGTTTGTAGTCATTTTTGTATCATCTGCTGCACCAGAGTTTAAAGGGATGGTTCACTCAAAAAAATGTAAATTTGGAATTCATTTACTCATCCAAGATATAGGTGACTTTATTTCCTCAGGAGGATGTAAAGTTCATTTTTAGCTGAAAATATGGTCCTTGGTGATTCATAAAATACAAGTCAATGGCTACCAGCACTTGAGAGTCAAAAAAGCATTTACAGGCAACATAATTAATCTCTGTGGCTCCCGACGATATATTAAGGTTTTATGAAGCGAATCAATTGGTCTGTGCAAGAAACTGAACATTATTTGCAACATTATTACCTGTAATCCAGAGGTCAGATAAAATGGAGAAGTCTGATTTGTTTAAATGAACTGGTTCTTTCAGAAAGTTTGTTTCAATGACCAAGTTAATACAACAAATTTAGCAGTGCAATGTGAACCATGGCTGTTTTACACGTTTACAGCATATAGTGTGAATAAACATCTTCATCAGCTTTTTCACATAAACCATGAAAAACCATAAAAACTTGCATTTCATTCAAGAGTTCAGTTCTTGCATGCACATATCAGTGGCTCCTCGTTCTTCAATCCGAGTCAAACAGTTTGAGGTACTGGAGCGCTGAATCAGTTCATTCATCACAGGATCAAACCAAACTCAAGACAGAATTCAGTCCGATTTGGTGAACAGTCAAATTTTTGTTTATTAACAAGAACCTGTTCAACAGAAAGAGTTGTTTGCAAACCGGACATCTGCCACTCTGAATTACAGTTGATAATGGTGGAAATAATGTTTCAGACTAAATGTTTCACTTCGTAATATATTGTCTGCAGCCATGAGTATTCATTTTCTTCATAAATATTCTATCAACGGAAAAAAATACCTACATTTTTAATGGCCAGAAGGTAAGTAAATTAACAGCAAATTTTTATTTTTGGATGAACTATCCCTTTAAAGCCCACTGATACATACATAAGTCACACATTTTAAGGTAAGAAACTTACGTTATTCTCTCTCTCTCTCTCTCTCTCTCTCCCTACAGATGTGTTTTTCTCTCTGTGTTTAGCGCTGATGGTGGCCAGTCTATTGGAGACAATTGCCGTTACTAATATTCTCTGTGGCTCGAGTGATTATCCCCCTCTACCAAATTGGGTTAAAGTATTGTTCCTGCATTACCTGGCTCGACTGGTTTGCTTGCGCAAGAAAGTCTCTGACCAGAATTCTGACCCTCAAAGTGAGTCTCGTAACAGCTACAAAGTTTTCTGCATATAAAATTAACCCTCTTGGACAACTAACAGTAAATAATCTATTCTTCTCTGATCGTACACCAAAGGCACGATTTCCTGTTCACTTGAGAAAGAAATAAACCAAATTAGATACCCAGAAAAAGACATTCAATCACCATTAAATCATGAGCAAGAGCTGAAGGAACTGAGAGATATACACAAAGATGTACTCACCATTCGCCAGCAAGTGGACGAGCATTTCTCCACTGATCAGAACTCAGAGGAGTGGATTCAATTGGGGGAGGTCATTGATCGATTACTGTTCGCTTTGTATGTTGTTTTCCTCACCGTCAGCTTCTGCACCATATTAATATTATGGTTGTACTGGTACAGTTTTGACAAAAACTCATAATGGCCAGCCAAAAATGTTTATGTGTAAATGTAGCTGCTCAAATTCAGTGGTCTGTTTCTCATTGGTCAAGACAAGACTGCTTAGCTGCATACATGAACTTCTCATGTAGTGTATTTTGTTAAACAGTAACTAATGTCAGTAAGTAGCAGAAGTTTTCTTTTAAATACAAAAGGCATTATGTAGTTGCGGAAGGACATGAAATATAACAGTGTATGCTTTTAATGGTTAGACCAAGGTTTAACAAATAAGAAATTCATAAATTGAATCACTATAGTCTTGAAATAGACTTAGATTTGAGTGCAAATTATGAGAAGAATCTTTTAATGTAATTGTTTTGTTTTATATGGCACAAAATCAGTTTGTTGTAAAATATTATATTTTGCATTAATAAAGCCATGCTGTGTAAACAATGGTGGTTGTTCTCAAAGTAGCCAGCAAGATGGTCACTAGAGGGCACCCTCACTTTCCAATTATTGCTCTATTGTTCTGTTTTTCTCTCATTAAACTTCCATTGAAAGAGCATTTCTGTTACAAACTGAGAAATGGACAAAATTCATTACTATACTAATTATAAACATGACCAAGAGCTTGATAAGCATGCACTTTCCAAATAATCTAAATGAGTAATGCATGTAAGATACGTCAGTGCACCCGCTGATCCAATAGTCCGAGTCCTTTACATACATGGTGACCATAGATTGTATAAAAACAGATGGTGACACAATACACTGTATAGTTGCCAAGAGGAAAGGTCTATGAATCATACTGAGTATGAGTGGTGTTTTTTCCTGTAAGGGTTAGGTGTGTAGGTGATAAATAATAAACACAGTTTGGACAGTATAAAATCATTAAGTCTGTGGATAATCTTCATAAAACCCAAAAATCCAACCTGTGTGTAAAATATGTAGGTTACATAATAATGCCAGTAGGTGGTGACAAGTCTTTTTTAGTGAGCCATATTCAGTGATTCATTCAACTGAATCGTTCAAAAACACTGATTCATTAGGAACTGAACGTCACTACTGTTTTTCAGACAAATACAACGGCTAGTACCACTGTTGCCTTGTTTGGAAATAATTAAAGTTAAAATATGATCAAATATAATCTTACAGTTCATTGAACTTTTGAGGTGAACCATATGTTGTGAGGAACAAAGGATAGTAAAACCTGAAATGTTTTCCTTTGTGGGCACATTTTTGGTTTACAACTCATAAAAAAAGACAGTTTTCTGAAGGTTTAGGTTAAGGGGTAGTGTTAGGGGGTGGAATATATAGTTTGTACAGTATAAAAATCATTACATCAATGGAAAGAATGCATGTGTGTAAAATAAGTAAGTTACATAATAACTCCAATAGGTGGCGATAAGTAACTGTTCTGAGCCATTTAAGTAATTCATACAAATAATCGAAACTCCACCAGTTTGTCAGACAGACACGATTTGTACTGCTCTGTCTAAGTTTGGAAACAATTTTCGGAGGAAAAATGTACAAAATGTTTCTCCACATAATCTTTGTTTACTTAAGTGTTAAAATGTCTATGATTAAAGCTAAACTTCAAGTTTGTGTTGTGTAATGTATGATCAAAAAGTGTTATGAAACGTATACTTCTGGCTAATTTAGACGGGAACTTTATTTGTGAATTTCTCATGTATATTTCCTCAGCTACTTCCAGCAGAACAGCTTAGACATTATATTGAGAAATTAAAGAATAGCCCACACTGTCACACAAAAATAATAATAATGTATGGATGGCACAACATACCTGTGTAAATGTTTTGTTGCTTTCTCTCACATTGCACCTGTTGAGCTGTGGTTTGACCACCGAAACAATGATGAACTTACATGTGCACTACATATAAAAGCATGCTGAAACAACATGAAAAGGCATTATATTAAATAGTATTTTCACTAATAACCAAAGTATTGCCTGTGGCAAAGGCATACAACAACTTCTCCTCAGCTCCGCTTCCCGCGAAATGAGAGAAAGCGCGCGCGTTCGGGCTTCGAGTTCCTTAAAGCGGCAGTACTATTTGTTACGGTTGATTAAATAAATCATTTACTCCCTAAACCCATAAATAGTATAATCGACCAATAAATACATGCCAAGCATTTAAAAAATAATCTATACATTCATAAAAATATATCATTAAAATTTAAAAAATCACAAAGGATTTAAAGTGTAGGACAAATTCGATTTTAAAATCATATTTTATTTTGTCTTGTTTTCAGAAACATACAGTTCTTGGTTGCTTTTACAATTTTAGATTTATTAGATTTTTAATTTATAAGGTTATTCATAGTACATTAGTAAATTAGGAAACATCTACATCATATTATTTAACACTTGACTATTGAATTCTGAAATAAGCCTGCACTACATTAGTGTACATAAACTGGCAGTCACCACTGATAAGCTACTACTAAACGTAATTTTCTTGCTTTGCAATGATTTGTATCGTAAAAAGCACTAAAACATTTGAATTGAACTGAATTAGTATTGCAAGAGTTTTGGATTGGATGTTATTGACTGATTTTATCTTTTATATCTCTTCTTGCTCTTAATTAGCTCAATATGTTGTTTAGATTTAAAACAATAAATTAGAACAAAAAAAAGAAATGCATGTTCTGTACTGTACAATGCATGGTGTGTACAGTATATTGTACATTATACTGTTAATATATTGCACATTGTGTTCAGTGTACATGAAATTGTACAGTATGTACAGTACATGGCACACAGTAGTGGATACTTGTACATTCACACACACTCTTCCAGTCTATTTGTTACGAAGTCTCCCTAGACCCTTCATATTCTAAATTCCATATGTAAAAATAAATAAATAAAAATAAAACATATGGATTTTATACAATGTAAAAAAAAGTAATAGCAGGTTATACCACTTTGTGCATTTAGTTAATATTTTAATTGCCATCAAAGCTTGCTAAATATAAAATAAATATGTAGCGAATCATTCATCACTGTGCAACACAGTTCAGATATACCACATCGGGTATACTTTTTTTTTTTAACCGCTTTGAGCTCATCGTAATTGCTCTGAATGTTGGATAAGGCACAGGTGTGAGCTCGGGCGTGACATGTGGTTGAACACCTGTCATGGAAATGTCAGGTCACAGAAGACTATCTTGTCTTTTTGAATGTAAATCTGGATTAATACGGACACATTGTACCAAATAAACCACTGCATGAACATGCTTTCCCACTTAAAGAGTGCACTGAATTTACACTTTATTTATTCCGTCCCAATGAATACACCCATACCATAGAAAGACACTCATGAGTTCCTTCAGAAACCTAAAATGACAGCACCCTGAAGTTCATTGACTTATGCACACAAACGCCATGAGACCACAAGTGCACCAATTAGCAGCCATGGCTTCATTTCCCAAAAGCATTACCAAGCACTGGCACCAATGTTTTTCACAATCTGCTTAGTTTTATGATGCTTCTTTTTCTCCTGCCACATTATATCACCCAGTTCATGGTAGTGAACCTTATGCATTTGCAGATACCATGGTAAACTAATATAAGAATACATGTCCAAAGTAAACCAGCATTGTTTTGGGTCAAGAATCAATCTCTTTTTTGCTTGAACAAAACTTGTGAAAAGGTAATGTCGGATTCGGATGTTTGATTTTAATCAAATGTTCAGGTTTACAAATGTCAATTTTTTAAACAGTGTAAGTGCTCTAATCACTAAAACAAATTCCTTGTATGCGCAAGCACTAAAACAAATTCCTTGTATGCGCAAGCATACTTGGCAATAAAGCTCTTTCTGATTCTGATTCTGATTCTTCTAATCCAACTTTCAACCTTGGTATGTAAGTATGAATCCTTATATGTAACCCTTGTGGTCACCGCCAGAAAAGTAGAATTTTCTTTGCCATTGTTTTTTGGCAGTGCTAAGTTGTGCATGCACAGTAATCTGGAAAACATAATACGATTCCAAAAATGTGGTGGTCGTAACTGGATTATATTGAATTATATAATGCTCATAATCAGATTACAGTTACTTTTTATGGATTACTTGATAATACTATTCATACAGTGTCAGTAAACTATTCATAATATTCTTTGACTTAAATATGCCGCATTTAATGGTATGTTTAAAACAAGTTGGGTAAAATATCATATCTAAAAAATTATCTTAAAAGTAGTTAGAATACAATGCTTAAAATGAGTAACCTAGATTCTCTTACTAACAAATTTCATCATCTGTAAAGTAAGTAATCTACTGCCGTCCATTTTGCTTGTTTTAAGATACAGATATCTGTGATTGTATTTACCTGTTTTACAAAAAAAGTATCTCAGTGTGGAAGAGAAAGGCCAAAACGTTGAGAAAAGATGCGTTTTCAAATGTATCCAGATTAATGTGGACGTAGATTTGGGTTTTAAGTGGCTCATGCCATTGGCAGCACTGATGCCATCATTTTGATAATTTTTTCAGATGTTGGAGATTTACAGCTTTTCTGCACTACCAAGCTGAGATTTATCAACATCTTAGAGGCTAGAACAAATTTAAAGAAACTGGCTAAGAGATCAAAGACAATGCTGTATCTGTTTGTTTGATTTTAATCAAATATTCAGGTTGTACAAATGCCCACTATTTACATAGTGTAAGTGTGCTCTTACCCAACTCTCAACCTTGGTTTGCTTGGTTTGTATGATCCATTAAGCCCTTGTGGTCACTGCCTGAGCAGGAGAACATTTGAGGTTTTATTGCTCATTTTGAAGATTTGTTTGACATTATTTTTGGTGTAAATGTTAAAGCCATATGTCACTAAATCCGCAAGTGTGTTTGTTTTAGGAAGCTAAGCTAATATGCGTTGTCCATCGATTATTAAGCATTGTATTTTCTGGAAGTGTTCTCATATTTTTTCTAATTGGTTACAAAAGTCTTTCAAAATCAAATCATTTAATAATAACATAGACATTTTAATACACTACAAAAAAAATTGCTACTACATCTACAGTAAATGCATATATAGGAGCGTGCTTGTTTCTAAATATGTGATTTCATAAAACCTAAGCTGTACAGAACAAACATGGCTTAGTGTTTACACTGACTTTGCTACAAATGAAACTACACACAACCTGCATACTGCATGAAAGTATTTCATCTAAAGGGTTTTTTTGGTTGTTTTTTTGTTTGTTTTTTTGCAAAATCCAGCCAAGAACCACCCTTGCCAACTCAACCATCTCACCCACAGAAAGACAAGAACCTGGGTATAACGTTAGACAACTGTCATATGTGACCCTGAAGCACAAAACCAGTTTTAAGTCTCTGGGGTATATTTGTAGCAATAGCCAAAAATACATTGTATGGGTCAGAATTATTAATTTTTTTTATGCCAAAAAATCATTAGGATAAAGTAAAGATCGTGTTCCATGAAGATATTTTGTAAATTTCCTACTGTAAATGTATCTAAACTTCATTTTTGATTAGTAATATACATTGCTAAGAACTTCATTCATCAAGGCGATTTTCTCAGTATTTTGATTTTTTTGCACCCTTAGATTCCAGATTTTCAAATAGTTTTATCTGAGCTAAACATTATCCGATCCTAATAAACCATACATCAATCGAAACATTATTTATTTAGCTTCCAGATGCTGTATAAATCTCCATATCGAAAAATTGACACTTAAGACTGGTTTTGTGGTCCAGGGTCACATTTGGTCTGATTATAAAACATTTGCAATACCTTTTCTTACCTGCTCAGATTCAGCTTCAAGCCTCAGTCTGAACCCATCTTCACTTCTGCAACTTACCTCAAACTGGCCTCACTTAGAAACTTGCTGTTGGTCGTTTGATTTGGGGATAGGGGGTTAAATGCATGAATATTTACATACTGAATATGAATGAATGTTGAGATTGAATTGTTTTAACTATATCACATTTAGAAGAAAAAAAACGCTTTGAGATATGCAATATGAGAGAGAACCCCTTGTGGTTATTCTAATTTGTGTAAACAAATGAGCAAGTATTTATGTTATGTTCACTCTCCATTCTGCCATTCAAACCTCCACACATAAAAAATTGGGAAAGCAAAAAAATCTGCTAAATATTTACTTGCACTCCAGGTTATTGATGACCTGATGGCTTTTATCCTTCTTCCAAGAATGCAGGTGAGACTGTTGGTGTTATAATATTTAACTTTAATGTGTTATCGGCACAAAAAATAACTTTTTTAATACATTTGAAATGTAATGTTTTTTTATTTCATTTAGTATCTTAAAGAATCTTGGTAATTAGAATTTATAGTTTTTGCTGTATTTAATTGGTGAAGTTGTATTTTGTGATTATTTGCTATATATTGCAAATCGATGTAACACTTTAAGGTGTCCTCATTACACGATACATTAACTTACTATTATAATAACAATACATAATTATATGCAAGTAACCCTAAGACAAACCATAAGTCTTAACCTAACTATCTAGTAATTAAATGTATTTAATTAATATTACTCAGTACTTAAGTGTATAATTACACTGTAACAAGGACACCTTAAAATAAAGTGTAACACAATTGGATATTCAGCAGGTTATTACATGGTATGCCGATCTCACTTGGCTCCAGCTGATCACCAGCTGCTTCTTTATACACTGTAAGATTCATTTCCAAACAATTCTTCTTTTATTTCTTAATCTGTTTCAAAGGACTGTGATTTTACAGCAAGAACATTTGAGGTGATTTGATAGTAGAAGAAGAAGAAAAAAACACTAATTAACAAACAAACTCTACTGTCCACTATTATTACTGTACATGAAATGCAAAATGTTTTATTCATGTTTTGCTCTTTCAGCTCTCTTGCTAGGATCTGTAAATCCATTAAACTGTTCAGAACCAACAACTAAATCACTTCTTATTGCCATGAAAGAGGAAGTCATCCTCTACAGCGATGCAAGGCCAGTTATAAGTCTGAGCACTCCCACCAACGTCACCGTGGACTTGACTCTCTATGGAATCTTAGGAGTGGTAAGCAACTTTGACTTAAAATTTACAAAACCATGACTTTTTTTATAGTACTAATCCCACTTAATATTATAGGAATGGTATAGGAAAAGTTGCTATATTTTCCCTTTCAGAATGAAAAATCACAGGTGTTGGAAACATATCTGTGGGTGAGGATGGTAAGACTCAACAAATACACTGTTTAGATAAGGGGTGTGTAATATTGACAAAAAAAATTCCAATCTTTATTGGAGTTTTTCCAGTAATGATAATTTAACAATATTATTTATCAAGATCTTACGATAACGATTGAACTTAGCGCTTAAGAACGTTTTCTACGAGTAATTTTACGATCATTCGTTATTGTTTCACGTGCGTTTCCCAACAATGTACTTAAAGGGTTAGTTCACCCAATAATCAAAATTATGTCATTAATAACTCGTTCAAAACCCGTAAGACCTCCGTTTATCTTCTGAACACAGTTTAAGATATTTTAGATTTAGTCCGAGAGCTCTCAGTCCCTCCATTGAAACTGTGTGTAAGGTATACTGTCCATGTCCAGAAAGGTAAGAAAAACATCATCAAAGTAGTCCATGTGACATCAGAGGGTCAGTTAGAATATTTTGAAGCATCGAAAATACATTTTGGTCCAAAAATAACAAAAACTACGACTTTATTCAGCATTGTCTTCTCTTCCGTGTCTGTTTTGAGAGAGTTCAAAACAAAGCAGTTTGTGATATCCGGTTCGTGAACGAATCATTCGATGTAACCGGATCTTTTTGAACCAGTTCACCAAATCGAACTGAATCGTTTTAAACGGTTCACATCTCCAATACGCATTAATCCATAAATGACTTAAGCTGTTAACTTTTTCATTGTGGCTGACACTCCCTCTGAGTTCAAACAAACCAATATCCCGGAGTAATGCATGCACTCAAACAGTTATTATTGGGTGAACTAACCCTTTAATACAGTCGCACATAGCTGTGCTTTAAGTGCTAATTAGGAGTCGCTGTCCGTTTGTCAAGTGCTGAAATGTTGCCTTACAGAATGACTCTTAATTGTAGTAGACAATCTTTTATTGACATTAACCTAATGCTGCGTTCCAGACAGACAACTTGGATATAATAACTATAATACAATACTATATTATATTATATAATAGTGTACAATATTATACTTAATATATTATATAATAATATATAATATACTTTATATACTTATATATATTATGTTAGGTAAAAAATGTTAGCCTGGATGCACTGTAAGTCGCTTTGAATAAAAGCGTCTGCTAAATGCATACATTTATTTAAATGTATTTATTTATATAAAGAAAGAAAACGAGTTATAAAGTGTCAAATCCTAATATTATAATCGCATTGCGCTTGAATCAAGTTAAAGGTGTAATCTGCTGATTGTCCTGCAGGTGTCTGCATAAATCTGTCTTCTTACGATGCACTTAGGGCTTCACGATTACTCCAGAGCACTCGTACATCTACGATGATTTTCAAGTGCTACCTAAGTTACGATGCTTTTGGGAAACAGACCGTAATAATAAGATTTTTACGAACTTTTGGGAAATTCAGCCCACAAGGTGATTCACTTAGAAATAATTTAAAGTAATCTACAAATTATGGTCCATTACAGATTACAAATTACATGAAACTGTAGTTAGTAAAATATTCTACATTACACATTTCAGGTAATGTAGTCTGACTACTTTTTGAGTAATTTTAGATTAATTTTGACCTAACTTGCTTATCACGTCGACTTGATTGGATTTATTAATATTAATTATTATATAGGCATTATCACACAGTAAATGCTTTTGGATTGTCAAGACGAGTTTGTCTTTGTTTTTTGCAAAGTGAAGTACATACTCGACAATGTCAGTTCGTATAAACCACAAATACGCTATTATCGCAGATGCAGGGACAGATTTACCTCATCGAGACCTAGGCAAAATAAATGTATGCTAATGCTATTTATTATTGAATGTTAATGTCTGTTTGTGAGAAAGAGTGGAAGGAGGAAAACGTGATTACTGTAAATAAAAAATAAAAAGATGGAAAACATGCAAATAGTTTGTCATTTTTTCCCTTAGCGTTTGTTGCATTTATTTGGTCATTGTTTTGGGGGGGGGGGGGGGGTATGGCTCTTTTTCCTTACTTGGGCCCTCCCTGCCTAGAAACCTATGCGTAAATCCGGTCCTGCGCAAATGATACATATCAAACACCCATAGTTTAGTAGGCATTAATAGTCATCTTGCATGATTTATTCACATTTTACGGAGCTACATATGTACAGGCACTAATAGCAATAGCACTAGTTGAATAATAATTTTTTGTAGAGGTGGCAGATTGAAGGTTTGAGCTGGGATCCTGCTGAGTGTGGAACGAAAAAGATCTCACTACCAAGAGAAAAGATATGGATTCCAGACATTGTCATTAATGAATTGTAAGTTGGAATGTAATAGCTATAACTACTGGATAGGGAACAAAATTGTGTTTACACACTTGCAATGAACATCCATAACCTTTAACCTTCTACCCACCATCATTTTACAGCATGGATGAAAACCGAGCACCAGA
Source organism: Carassius carassius (assembly GCF_963082965.1). Classification (NCBI taxonomy): domain Eukaryota; kingdom Metazoa; phylum Chordata; class Actinopteri; order Cypriniformes; family Cyprinidae; genus Carassius; species Carassius carassius. Next base: position 32,216,091 of record NC_081770.1, read on the forward strand.
AACTTATTACGTCTATGTGACCAACACTGGTCTGGTGCTTGACGGACGGCCGTTTCACGTGATCAGCTCCTGCAGACTGGACATCTACACCTTTCCATTTGATTTTCAAAACTGTACATACACGTTCAACTCTTATAAACACTCTCGTGAGTAAGCAAAACTGAGTAAAGTATGTTACTGTTTGGCTACTTGTGATTATACTGTACCTATTGGTCTCTTTTTCTAGGTGATGATGTTCAGTTGTTCTTCTTTCTGCCAGTGGAGCAGATATTCAAAAATTCTCTTGAAGCGATGACAACTAAAGGAGAGTGGGAGCTGATAGACATGAGAGCAGAAAAACCTGTACAACTCTTTCTGGAAGGGGGATGGGATAACCTCATTGTTTATGTTGGTGCCATTTTAGATTTGGGGGAGAATTCACTAAGAATCGCAACCGATACTGTTACGATTGGTGAATGTGATTTTAACAAGTACAGCTTGTTCCTGGATCAACATACTTGTTGATCCTGGAGCAATATTCCCAATCAACCAAGCAGAATTGAGGGATAACTTTTCAGAAAATATCTGTTTTAGGCTTACGATCAGGGTTAGGAGTTTCTACATCCTTGTTAATCAGCTATCATTTTCCATTGATTTTAGGAATAAAATATGGGTAGGGTTAGGTTAAGGGGTAGGGATTGGACTAAGTCTATATTTTTGGACAGTAATGTTGATCCATTTCAATCATTCCTTCAACTGGACTTCATTAGTGGACTAATGTAGGGAATAGTTAATGAGAGTATAATAGCGATTTGAACACAGTTCTTGATTAGCTTATTTCAGGTGTGTTTAATTAGGGTTGGCTCTATAACCTGCTGGGACAGTTGCCCTCCAGGAACAGATTTGGACACCCCTGGACTACATTATGTGCCTGGATATGACCAGTTATTAGGTTTTTCATCATCCCTTGACCACAATTTCTTTTATTTATTTTTTTTGTATGTTTGCTTCCGGCTTTCTGTGTGTAGTTGTAGTGCAACATTAATACCTCAAGCAAAAAGAACTGAGTTTTCTAAATACAGTAATCTTATGATTTGGTGAAATCCTTTGGTGGTTCCCATGCTCCTTTGGAGGTTTCTTGGCTGTATCTAGTTGGCTGTATGTGTAATGAGCCCAAATCCACCTAATAGATTACAGCTCAATGAAGTGTTGCAGGATTAACATATTTTTGTAGACCAACCTGGTTTCAACACTCAAAGTTTGGTCTTCATTTTTAAAGAATTAGTTAAAGAAGAGGATGGAAAACATCAATAAACCAACAAAGCAAAAAAAAAAAAAAAAAAAAAGCTGAAAACTAGTAGGAAATAACACAGACAAACGTTGTGCAACTTCTTAGTGAATTCACCTTTATGGTGTTTTTTATTTTTTTTACTGTGAAATTTAGACTTGATTAACAAAAATGTCCTCACTCGTTGTGGGCTAGATTGTCCTGAGACGTCGAGCTACGCTGTATGTGGTGAACCTCCTGATTCCCAGCAGCTTCCTGCTTTCTGTGGATCTCTTCAGCTTCCTGCTGCCTCCTCAAAGTGTGGACCGTGCTTCCTTCAAAATGACCCTCATCTTGGGTTACACCGTCTTCTTGCTGCTAATGAACGACCTGCTGCCCGTCACAGGAAACAACTTACCACTCATAAGTATGTTGTTAAACCTTTCATATTCACTATTTTGCATATTTTTGTCTTTACTCTGCTAAAATGCGGCCACAGATGGCCCCTACACAGTAATAGTTTCTTGACAAACCAAAGTTAATATGACCCAGTTAGGGCTGGTATATGTCAAAACTCAGGGGTGTTCAATCCTGCTCCTAGAGAGCCAGAACCCTGCAGATTTTCGCTCCAACCAGCTCCAGTATACCTCAAAAAGAAGTTTTCTAGTGAGTCAGAGGGCCTCAATTACTTTGGCTAAATTGTGCTTAATTAGGGTTGGAGCAAGTGTGAAGCCAAACAACACATCCTGAAGCGTGAAGCCAAAACATTTCAATTGCCATCTGATGGCTGGCTGCAGTCATAAACCCAACACTTTATGTAAACGAATGGGACATGAGCCAATCATCGACCTAGCTTTCTAAAGGTATTACAGACCTCTCTGGTTTGACCAGTCATATCATTAAGATCATCCTGGTCAATCAGCTTAAGTCCAGGGTGCCCAATCCTGTTCCTGGAGCTCTACCTTCCTGTAAAGTTCAGCTCCAACCCTGATCAAGCACAGTTGAACCAGTTAATTAAGATTTTCCAGAACACTTGGTGATTACAGACAGGGGGTTGAAATTTAACTCTGCAGGGTAGGTACTGTAGATTGGGTTCCCCAGCTTAAGTTTTTCTGATCTACATTCAGGCATAAACCAGCCTGGGGAGCATTTCCCAAAATAAACTATGACTGCAAGTTCTGTTGTTATCAAGAGAGTTTAATGGAAGTTATTTAGCCAATGATGGTTTTTGGAAATGCACCCCTGGTCTGCATTTCTCAAAACCATTCTAGACCATCAAAGGAATCAATGGTCTCTACTGTGGTTTACAATACTTTTGGGAAATGAAGGCAAAGACTTTAACCTGATCTTTTCAGCAGAGTAGGTGATCTTTCTTTACCTCCTGCCTTATCTTTCTCTCTCTCAATCTAGATGTGTTTTTCTCACTCTGTTTGGCCTTGATGGTAGCAAGTCTCCTTGAGACTATCATCATCACCAATATCATGTATGGTTCCCGTGACTTACCTCCCTTACCCAAGTGGCTCAGGATTCTGGTCCTGAAATATCTTGCTCGACTTGCTTGTATGAAGAAATCTTGTGATAAACACCTTGAAGGTAAGACTCTTTTTGGAAGCCAATATATTTTTGTCTTCCAGTACGCTTACACTTTATTGTTTTGCACCTGACGTCAGAATTCATATCACTGGTGTAAAACATATTTTTCAATGATGGTCTTGTTTCTTGCCACAGCAAACACATCTGAGAGCACTTTCTACAAAAACACCATGACTGATAACGCCATGACTGATATTCCAAAGGAAGAACTAATTAGTGCAAGTCCAGTGAGAGTCTGGGAACATTGCCTTGATGAAATGAAGAAGATGAGTACGGATTTATTGACCATCCGTCACCAAGTTGAAGAGCACTTCATTAACGACAACAGAACAGATGATTGGTTCATGTTTGGTCAGGTCGTTGACCGTGTGCTCTTTATAATGTATAGTCTCTTTATTGTTGTGAGTTTGAGCACAATTATGGTTCTGTGGCTATACTCATACAGTCTTGACAAAAGGTCGTGATTTATTTTTGCCTGCTCTGTAAACTGATGCCACCAAAATATCAGTCACTCTGATGATGTCATGGTTTATTTCTGATGTAATGAAATGGATCTTCAAAAAAATAGTTTAGGTTTATACCCTTTATTGGAGCTTTAAAGGGGTAGTTCACCAAAAAAAAATTAAAAATCTGTCATTTAATTTCCCTCAAGTTGTTTTAAACACAAAAGAAGATATTTTGAAGAACGGTGGTAACCAAACAGTTGAAAGTAGCCATTGACTTAAGAGCAAAAATAAATTAATAAGTCTACTGGCAGCTCTGAGTACACAATGACAGAATTTTTGGGTGAACTAACCCTCTAAGTGTCCCAATACTTAAAATTCCATAGACAAGCTCTGGAACATAAAAATAAATAAATACATAAATATTAAAAATAAGTTCATATATGTAGAATCTGACATTCTGTTGTATCTGTTTCACCAAAACATGTTTTGTTAGCGATGGTAGCACAAATATATAGACTTTTTTCCACTGTCATTTTCAAATATTATATAATTAAATAATTATATTTAAATATCAAACAAACTTTGCTCCTGGTTTTGTGTGTTTGTCTGTTTTTTAAAGGATTTATTGATTTCAGTTATTGTGGTTTAATGTTATATATATATTGAAATAAGAATAGGTAAATTAATTTCTAAATGAATAATTATAGTTAGTGATAGTTATTAATTGGATGCATGACTATAAAAGAAGCCTCAAGAAAATGCTTTCTTAAAAATGCAAGATGTTAAGTAACATACAAACAAGGCCAGTTTCTGGATTTCTAGGTGGTATCGCGCAAATATAAAACCACCCATGGTATATAAAACAACTGGAAATATATTCAAGATGATTTAATATGTTAAAATAGATTTAATAATGTCTCGAGGAGCCATAATAGCTCAAGTGTGAAATGTATTCTTTCCTCTAATTAAATGTGTGGAACTGAACATGTTTTTTATCATCTAATGGAAAACATGTACGTACATCACTAATGAGTTCAAGCAAACAGATCCAAAGCTATTAAAACAAGTCAGTGGTTACCGAAGGTGTTAAACAACATGTAAGCGCACACTGAAGTGCCAGTGAGGTCATTACATTTCACCTGTGGAAGTAAACGGTGAGCAGTTTTAAACAAAGGGATAAATCATCCACACGGAGCATTATGGGACATCTTTGGCGTTTTCTTCTGCCATTTTTCCTTCTACTGAAAGGTAACGAATTTAATTTACTTAACCTTTTGCTCATCTTCAATGATTCAGAATTACCCTTTATACCAAATCAATTCCAATTACAATGCGATGTATTTTACTTTATTACAGCTTCTGTAATTGTGAAGTGATTTCATCCCTTGTTGCTAATATCTAAAATGGATAAACTGATCCCAGCCCAGTTGTTATGTGTACAGTTTCTGTAATAATTATTTCTGCTTTACGTACAATTATGTTTTATGTACATTTATTCGATAAGATGAAGTTAAATGTGCTAGAAATATCCATTAGGCATGATCAAATGATATACATTTACACTTAAAATGTTGGAATACTTTTTGTGTTTATAATATTAAACACTTCTATATTTTATCATTTATTAAAGACGCCATAGACAGATGACTTTTTTGTGTTATATCTACATTTCTAAGTGTGTTTTAAGTGTCCAAATACATGTTGGGGTGACTGTATACAAAAGTACTGTGCAGCACAGCATTTATTCGCTAACTGCATGCAAATAAATGGATATCAAATTAATTTCTAAGCAAGATTCTCTACTTTATGGTCACGTTAAGTGTCGTGTCTAGCGAAAATGCTTCGCTGTGAAGAAGGACAAAGTGGCCCCACGTATGACTCTCTACAGGAAGTCATTGACAAGAAGTCCTTCAGACCTTCAGTCAACCTCAGCACCCCCACCATAACCAACATCTCCTTCACGCTCTACGCTATCTTGGGAGTGGTGAGTCAGTGCAGGACCAGCTATACGTCTCTAGTTGTGTAAACCGTACTTGTGTTTGAACATTTGATGCTTATCCTGTTTTGCAGAATGAAAAAGCACAAATTCTTACCACGTTTCTCTGGCTCAGGCTGGTAGGATTGGTGCATAAACACTAAGAGATGTTTGAATATTCACCCGAACATGTCACAATCCTGTTCTCCAATCATATTTTGTTATAGTACTGGTTCCATGAGTTCCTCATCTGGGATCCAGAAGCCTGTGACGGCATTACAAAAATCTCACTTCCTGTCAACGATCTCTGGACTCCGGACATTATCGTTTATGAGTTGTGAGTGCCCTCTATTGGGGATGTTTGGGACATTTTTGGAGAGAATCAATGGTATGGTTCACCAACTGGGACAGAGGATGAACCATGATAACACTGACAGCCAATCAGTATCCACCTGAGTTTAAAGTGGCAGCTACCAATAAACAACGTTATCGTTATCGTTATCGTTTATTATCGTGTGTTTCCGGTCATAGATGCCTTGACATAATGTGAAGTTTAATGCACTTCATGATGTTTCTTATCTTCAATAATATATTTTCTATCTCTTTTGTATTTTAATATCAATATGGTACGAGATTATCCTTTTTAAATCAATGTGATAAACACGTTAGCTCTAAAAAGCAATCAGAAAGTAGTCTGAAAGTAATCCTAAATCGTGTAATGTAATACATTGTTACTGCAATTTCTGTAAATTGAAATCAGTAATGGACTAAATTTGTAAGTAATCTACCCAAAAAACACATAATTTCTGCAGCACTATATAAAGCTATCATCATGGCTATCTAATTAACTATAAACAATACTTTAGCAATGTACTATTATTTCAGTGTTCGTCTTGTTTCTAGGCCAATTCTATAAATATGACTTTTTTTTTTGTCTTAGCAGAAGGTTTACAATAATACAGTCTACAAGTAATCAAAGAATCTGATAAATATAATGATTTGAACTCTCTTTTCTCCTGTTTAGCGTGGATGACGATGTATCTCAGGCCTGTCCTTATGTGTATGTGAACCACACGGGCCACATCCGCTATGACAGGATGCTGAGGCTGGTTAGCGCCTGTAACCTACAGATATTCAGTTTCCCTTTCGACATACAGAACTGCTCTTTCACCTTCGGCTCCTACATGCATACCAGTAACGTCTCCTCTTTCACTGCTATCTTCATTTCCTGCCATCTCTGCACATTCTTGTCATGAAAGCATTTCCCTTATTGTGTGTCTGCGGTTTGAAGACCCACTTAATCTGCCTTGTTAGTTTCTGTGGACTTTCTCGTGCAGTAATTTAAAGTCAACATACTGTAGTAACCGAAAGCCAATTCGGAAAGTTTCAATTTAATGCCTTGAATAATGTCAAGTGGTGTAACCATCAATTACATACATACCTTGCATATTGAATTTATGTGAATGTACGCACCTTAAGAGCTGTAAGTTTAACGCGTTAACTTAATTATTTAGTTATAGAAATATAATGCGATTCAAATATTTTAATGCAGATAACACACTGGCCCCACCCCCAGACCTGTACATTATCTTAAATTTCATTCGGTTGATGGGGCAACAACTTCATAAATGCAGTTATGCACTAAAGTTCAAGATATTGGGGCAAAAATGCTCCTGTATGAGTTTTTCTCTTATATTTATATCATATGATAAGCGATATGACACGAGCAGTGAGAGCAATCACACGAGCGTTGTTTGTCCCAAAAAGCAAGAGTGCAAATGTGATTTTATACAGTAATTAAGATGTTCACATCATGTTAATATTACCTAAGCCACAGCAGAACTGTTGTGCATCCCACGCAACACAGTAGTGTTTAGTTTATGAATTAATCTGCATTTTGAACGAATCGGGTGAATCAGTGATTCAAAAGCCCATTACCTTTTACTGAATTACTGAATGAATCAGCTGTTTGAACGAATCAAATGAGTGAATGACTCATTAAGACATTTACCACCATCTGCTGGCAGCTTTAGTTTACTATTCATAGTATTATTAAATTATTTCATTTTAAATAAAAAAGGGGGAAACTTTAAAGGGATAATTCACCCCAAAAAATTAAATTATGTCATCATTTACTCAAAACTGAATGACTTGCTTTCTTTTATGGAACATAAAAGGGTTTCTGAAGACTGTTGGTAACAAAGCTGTTTTGGTTTCCAGTGACTTTCAAAAAAAAAATGTTTCTCAAATTACCTTCTTATGTTCCATTAATTTAATGTGTAATACATTTTGTTGAATTAAAATATTTATTTCTAAATCTATTATTTTTAATGCTTACTTAATACTATCTGATTTAACACAAAAAATAGCTTTAAATAATCTTTTGGGGGTATTTTCCCAGCCAAATTTAATATGCTATTAATTTGATTAATTAATCGACACATCTTGTAATTAATCAAACATTTTAAACATTTTAATCAAACATTTTAATCGACTGACAGCCCTAAGATACATACTTTTAAAATATAATAAAACTTTCTTTTTAAAAAATAAGACTTACTGACCTTGACTCGCAGTTATGAGGGTCTGACATAATTTGCTGTTTTATGAATGTTTTTCTTAAAGTGTAACAAATCTAACACCTGTAAAACCTGTAACCCCTTTAGTAAAGGACGTCCGTGTCAGTCCTGCCCTGTCCTTTAAGGAGATGACGGGAAACTCGAAGCGTTACCTGCAGGCCAGTGGAGAGTGGGAGCTGGTGGTTATCTTGGGCAACACGGACATTTTGAGGTTCGGAATAGATGAATGCGACATCATCACTTTCTGGGTAAGAAAGAGACAAAAGCAGGGCATATAATAGGCTATGTTTAGGACAGCATACGTCTCTGTTTCTCTAGTATCTAGATTTATACTTTTATACCCAAATGACCTACTACATTTGACAAATTCTGACATGACATTATAACATGGAATATAACACAGAAGCTTATTTCTGGTAACAAAAATATATATATATATATATATATATATTTTAAAAAAAAAATTCTTGGAATTCTGAGTGTACATATAGCTTCTTTTTTCTATCAGAATTCATAATTTACATAACAAATGAAATTTTTTCTTCTATCTTTCAAAGTTACAGTTCACAGTCTAGAACTCATAATTCTGAACTTTTTTCTCTCTGAATTCTGAGTTTCTGGAATTTTCTCAGATTGTATTAATTCATAGAATTCCGAGTTTACATATTGCAATTCTGACTTTTTCTTCTCAGAATTCTGAATTTACATCTCGCAATTTTGAACTTTTTTTCTCTAAATTCTGAGTTTACATCTTTTGAGTTTTGAATTTCTTGGAAGTCTGTATCAGAGTTTCAAGTTTAAACTCGCAAATATAAAAAAAAAATTCTCAGAGCTGCAAGTTTGCTTCTTGTACATCAGACTTTTTTTCTTAACTAATCAGTTACTTTTTTTGTTCTAAAAATTCAGGGGTTTTTTCACAGAATAAAAAACTGGTTATTGCCACTTTTCATCTCATAATGAACTCTTCCCAGAATTGTGAGATAATCATTCATTTGTGGCCAAATTTTACTAATTTGTTTCCTTAAAATCTGTCCGCAATTTAACCAAATTAAAGAGGAAACAAATTAGTCTTAGAAATTAATTCTTTATTTAAAATCCATGAATAACAATATATTTTTACTACCGTATGTCATGTCCAGAGCTCCGTAAATGTAGTTTTGTGATATTCCAAAATAAATATTTCAAAAAATCATACAAAATCAGCACTTCAAACTGAATATATGAGGGTCCAAGTCTTACTCTTTCCATCCTGCAGGTGGTGATAAAGCGACGGCCGATACTGTATGTGGTGAACCTGATCATCCCCAGCTCCTTCCTCATGATCATTGACATCCTGTCCTTCTACCTGCCGCCACACAGCGTGGATCGATCCTCTTTCAAAATGACCCTTATTCTAGGATATACAGTCTTTCTTCTCATTATGAACGACCTGCTTCCCAGCACTGCTAATGGAACACCTTTAATAGGTCAGTTAGCCACAACACATCAGTGTGAAACAATGTGTGAACTTTCATTTTCTTTAATCTGGCCTCAAGTGTTTGTATGAGAATGGAAGTCTACTTTAGGTTTAAGAAGAGAAAACCTTAGATACAAAAGCTTTGAGAGACCGATAATCATTGTACCGATATTTTACCGATATTTGCCCATTTTTCTTTACATTTTGTACATTATAACTGCAAACCTGCAGGATATCTGATTGTGGAAAAATGCAAATATCGGGATATCGTTTCAGTAGGAATCCACACATTGTGAGCAAGAGACTTCCCCATGCAGATTTTGCACTAGGTTCAGTTGGTAATGCGAATTTGCCATGTTGGTCAACAGAAAGCTGCTTGGTTTGAATTGCTGTGAGCTGTGTTTACATCTCTACACTAATGACAATTGGCAAAAACTTTTGTGGCTCATTAAATTTGACAAATGTGAATGCACCATTATACTGAAGTCCTCCAAGGCCAATAGTTAGCCAAAAACACAGTAGCAAGATGTAACATGCAGAGTGATATGTTATGTTGCCATGGACAATGGACATGATTGACCAATAAGGATCAAGTATTTCAGAGAGAATAAATAATTTATGTAGTATTTTTAAATTTTTTCAATACTCATTGTTATATCTTTCAAATTTGGTTTCACCTCCTTAGGTATCTATTTCTCTGTGTGTCTGGCACTCATGACCATAAGTCTGCTGGAGACGGTGCTCATCACCTTCGTCCTCCACCACAATTCAATGAAATACAGGGAGGTGCCACACTGGGTTCAGGTGCTGGTGATGCGCTTCATCGCTCGACTTATTTGCTACAGTTTCCCTGAAGACCCTTTATCTAAGCTAGAAGGGAAACAAGAATCCAATCCATGGGTTGTCCAGCCCTCACAATCAACGTCCGGTCAACAGACATCCACTAATGGTGAGACAAGAACAGCCCCTGATGTTAACTTTCAAATCAAAAGCATCCAAACCCAAAGCTTAATGTTTGCTATTTGTCCCCTAGCCTCTGGATCCATGACTCTGGATGTGCCTGAACTAAGACAGATCAGTCAGGATCTTAGAGAGATAAACACTTATTTGAACATTCTACGAAAAGAAGACCATCTACAGAACCAGTGGTGTCATGTGGGCTACATCCTGGACTTCCTTCTCTTCCGCATTTACCTGTTGATAATCACGGGATATGCACTTGTAATCATATGCATGTGGTGCGTTTGGATGAACCAGTAGAAAAAGTATAGGCTAGTAGATATTATTTTTATTTGTATTTTTATACATACACTTTTGGTTGTTTTACCATTTTCACTACAGCAGAAATGTAGTAAGTAGAAATTGACCGATACTGATTTTTACTAATTTTCCATAATTAAATATCAGTTTTTAATGTCAAATCCACCAATAAACAAGATAATGCATATGGGTTAATCGACATATAAACATGCAAATAATCGGTACCGGTTAATATAGAGTGACCAATATAGCCTCTTTTCCTGTCCTGGTCAAGACCAAAAAGGTCATCTATGTACTTTTAGGTAAAGTACAATTACTTTGTACAAGTATGAAAACAATAGGAAAACGAAGCCAAATCATGGACATTTTAGGCAATTTAGAAATCCCGGCCAGGATATGTCCAAAATAAAAAATGTATATATGGTAACCCTATTATAAACCGATACCGATTATTTGCAAGTTTATGTGGGGTTAACCGATATACATAATTTAATCATTTAAATCGCTGGACCTGACATTGCAAAACCAAAATCTGATTATGGAAAAATGCACAAATATTAGTAAATAATATCGGTAAAACCGATTAACAGTCCATCTCTAACACAGAGACCAAACGTTTTGCGTATAACACAACAATACAATAATGACTCCAAAACAATAAGGCAGTCTAAACATCTTTAATTGTCCGTTACATATATTTACATAACAATAAGAAATTATATATGTACATCTTTGCATCAAAAGCCCCTGAATAAAAAAGGCAACTCAGTAATTTTACAGCAATAAGCTCAAGTGGACACATAGTCAGCAGGATCAAATGAAACATTACAAACTCAAGATTAGATCTCATAAGCAACCACACAAAAGCAAGTTTGTTCATTCGTTCAATCTCATAAACTTAAGGTCAGTGGTCGTTATTGCTTCAGATATACTCACAGCAGCAAACAAAAGGGCTCTTGAATATATTTTCTTTTAAATACTACTCAAACTAACTTAGGTCCAGTATGTGTGGCAAGTTTCATTGGAATACAAGTTTCCAATGTAATAAAGTCTTTTAATCAATTAACACTTTGGTACAACTTTCTTGAGTAGCTTCATTGAATGAGTATGGGCCACTGTGCAAGATCTTGGACTGAATGCGAGACGTTGGAATGATGTTCTGGCTCAAACATTAATACAATTCTCGTTCAAACAAACATTAAACTAGTGCAAATTAAAGAACCAACGAGACTTGTCTAATAAGGGACAGAAAACATACAAAGTGCCATTTTTTGGTAGGTGCAAAATGTGAAAGCAAAAAGGCCTTCAAATTCACATTAAAGACCAGTATTGGGCCTCATTTGTGAAACTTGAGTGAAACAATTTTCTAAGTAACTTCCACAAGAATGGATTTACAAACTGATTTTATTTATATTTATGGTTAAAATGTTCACAAAACCAAAACAATTTATGAATAGTGTGTAAATGCGTATTTATGCAAGTATGCATAAATTGATTTAGGAATAACTAGAGCAAATTTCGGTCTGATGTGGTTTTATGAAAAAGCTAATTGAATTTCTGCACAAAACAGTGCAAAAGATAATTCTTACATAAATAGTTGCATTCAGTCCAATATGATAATTTACACTTCAATCGTTAACTTTAAAAAAAAGTGTTTTACTTCAAATTCGTATTTTACTTAAGGTACATTGTTGCATCACATTAATATTATTTATTTATATACAAATTATTAAATTAATTTGGCTCACATTTCACAAACGAGGCCTTTTGTTTTAGTAGCTTTGATCTTTAACACAGTAGGTTTGAACCCGGCACTTCTAGAAACCTCTAGAGAAACAGATTGTGCAAAACTCGCTGGAATTCAGCTGCCCCTCTCCATCTCTCAAAACAAACAGCCATTAAAGAGGCACACAACAGGTTATACACTTATTCTATAACCAAAAAAAGAGCAGGTAGACAATAACATTACACATAAAAGCTTATGACAGTACTCAACAGCCTCTTGAATATAAAAAAAATTGGATTTTTAAGGACGGAGGCAACAAACAAACAAAACATGCCACATAGTAAAAAACAATACGATTTTGTGTATGAAAGCAGCGGTCCTTAAAAAGCAGAAACGTCTTGTTTGCACATAAAACTCTTTAGTATTAATGTTGCATTGTGCTGCAGTCAGCAGGACTTTAAGAGCAGCTAATTTTGGACGGGAATCAAGAAACATTTGGCTGAATAACAGTCACTACATTCACTGTTGAGCTGTGCTCTGGTAAAATCTTACTGGCGTTGTGTGTTAGGTCCCGCTGGCCTCGTCCTCCTCTCTGTCCTCCTGCTCCTCCATGTTCTTTCGAGCCATTCGCTCTCTCCTCTCGGCGAGCCTCAGACAGCGAGGACACTGCTTTCCTCCTTTAAAGCAGGTCTTATGATAGCACGCATGACAATCTGCACACACACACACAAAACAGACCATTACAACCAACCACCATAACATGGGAAAAAGACTTAAAGAAAACATTTTATTTCAGCTTAATAATGCAAAAAATTCATTCATGTATAAATAAATGCATATATAAATAAATGAATGTATAGAAGCAGAAGGAATTAAAAAGCATAACAAATAAAAAACAGAAATGTATAAATGCATTTAAAAACAAACACAAATATAAAATGTATGCATACATTTATTTTTGCATTTTATTAATTTATGCGTATAAATTAATGCATAAAATGTATAAATAAATGCAGAAATAATTGTATAAATAATATATAATATTATGGCAAAAAATCATAAATAAATGCCTAAATAAATCCATAAACACAAACAAGTAATTGTATAAATACATGCATAAATAAATCTGCTCATAATTGCACACAGAAACAAATGGAAATCAATAAGTAAATAGGTTCTCAGTTTATAAAGGGATAAATCTATAAACAAATAAAAAGTTTATAAATAAATGTAGAAATGCATAACAAACTTAAGATAAATGCATAAATTAATGTTGAAATAATTGCTTAAAAGAAATACAGAAAAAAAATCCTAAATAAATGTAGAAATAAAAGCAGAATAAATTAAAAGCAGAACTGAAAAACAGTAATGCAGAAATTCAGATAAACAACCAAAAGCATACATAAATGTATAAATAAATGCATCGCTTGACTTATATAAACATTTATACAAATTTATATAAGTTGCATAAATTTATAAACTAATATATAAATAAAATAAATAAATCCATGAATGCATAAATATTTGTGTAAAATAACATTTAAAATCCTTTCAATTTATAAATAAATAAATGTATACATGCATTACAAACTTATAAATAAATGCATGAATGAAAATATTTATTGTAAATGCTTTGCAATTTAAAAATGAATGTATAAAGAAATAAATGCATAATAACTAAATGTAGAAACAAATACATACATAAAAAATGAACGAATAAATGCATAAATATATGCATTAATCAATCAATCATCCAATCGATAAGAGGCTCACCTTCACAGCGCAGGCACTTGCTGAGCTCGTAGGGGAAGATAATGTCCTTGTCATTTCCACAGAACTCACAAATGAAGCCCTTGGCCTGGCAGAGCTGTGGGAGAACAACAAGAGAAGGAGATCAAATAAACCTGATCACCTAAACAAACACAATGTTGTGTAACTGCTCTCAAAAGTGGTGTGTGAATGGCTCCTCACCACACAGTCCGTGACGTGGCTGGAGCCGAGGCGCAGCAGATCTCGCAGCTTTGGGCCCAGACCGCCGCTGCGGACAGCTGTGAGGTCGTTGAGAGAGAACAGGTGAAAGTCTTCGGTCAGATGTCCAGGAAGAGTGTCGAACTGATCCAGAACCCTGTCAACAGAACACAACAGAGACTTGAGACGCAGCACTCTTTAGTGCGGCCTGGAAGAAAAGTGCAGGAAAAACACTCACTCTTGAGACAAACGGCACGTTTTTAAGAGATTCTTCATGTGGTTCAACTGTTCCCTCAATGCCTGTAATACAGTAAACTCATTTTTAATTAAACGATACAAATCACAATTGGAAACAGTAAATATTAACATTATAAATGTCTTTACCGTCACTTTTGATAAATTTAATGCATCCTCGCTGAATAAAAGTATTAGTTAAAAAAACATCTTACTGACCTTTTGAACAGTAGTGCATATATTTAGTGCATTTATATAAACTACATTTTGCTGCTCATTTTATAATATATTATTAAATAAATACGATTACAATTAAAATATTCTAAAGGATAAAAATCTACCTTAGGTTATGCTCTACACGGGGAGTTAAGAGTTTACATTACTATAAGGTTACAGTTAACAACAGAGCCCAAACTTAAATTGAATTACGACTTATTTTTAAATATAATAACCAACACTCAAAAAAAAGAAAAAATGAAAAACAGCAAAAATGTAGCACAACATAAAATATTTTTCTCTGCCCGTCTCTCCATATCAAGGATTTCCTGGAGCACCTTCAAGTGATGTGTCGTTCTTGAACGATTTGTTCATTTTGAACGAATCTTTAATGTGACTCGGGAAGAACGAGTCGTCTCGGGGAGTGATTCGTTCAGTCGCGCATGCGCAGTATTCTATAGGTTCTGTTCTAGTAGTAGTGATTCACCTGTCAGTCAATGCAGTCTTGAGCCGGAAAGAGAATTGATTAGTTCCTAGTTCGGGTCTATCGGGTTTTTGACTCGGTCCTTAATCACGTGACAGCCCCATACGCTAAACCTATGCAGTCTGAGCCGGAAAGAGAATTGATTAGTTCATCTCATGAGTCTTTGGATCGAGTCGTTCCTTAATCACGTGACAGACCCATACGCTAAAACCATAGACAGTAAAAGAATGCAGTATTGAGCCGGAAAGAGAACTGATTAGTTCATAGTTTGGGTCTTCGGGTTATTCGTTCTTTTGTCACGTGACGTGACAACATTGGCTAGAGTAATTAGTTAATTTACAACCTTCCTTACAAATGGATGCATACTACTTATTATTTTTTTTAATAATTATGCTTTAAATGTTGTCCATATGATGGCGAAATCACTTTGATGAAGAGATGTTTTTTCTGTTTGTTTTTTTTTTACAGTGGATTGTAATCTTCAAAAATGACCTTGTTGTATGATTTATGTCTTTTGAGTTCACCCTTCAGATTAGACGATATAACTGTATTGTTACTTGTTTAGGATTCAGAATGTTATTTGCTTTTAATTTATTTCATCATGTCCGTTTTGAGCAATCTTCTTGTACATATATTAGACCAAAATGTCAAGTTTGTCTAGGAAAAGCAATTATTATATACCAGCAAATTGGATTAAAAATGAACAAACTAGGCTATAAATGCTTTGTATTGTAGGCTTGGATTATTATATTATTATATAGCCTAGTGTTTATTTACTGATAGACAGTCAAAAAGACAAATTATTAAATATTTTATTTATAACAGGGTTTTATTTATTTATAAAATAATAACACACCACAGATCCTGAAGAAACAGTAACAAAAACACAGTGACAGAAATGTCTGAAATAGCGCATAGATACAGTCGGCATCTAGTCATAGCTGGGGGCGTGGCGAGGGCGGAGTCGGCGTGGGGGAAAACACTGCGAACATCGTGTTTATCTGAATGACAAAAATGCACATATTGAGCGCTCATTCCCAGAGACACGTAGAACAATTGCAGTCTCTTTTAACTTTAATATTCATATACACTAGTCCATATTGATATTTGATTCATTTTACAGCCCTAATGTAGATGTATTCTTTCAAAAATAGCCAAATTCCGTGACGTTCTGCTTTATACAGCAAGTTCTATTTTTGACTGGATTCCGCGATTCAATCGCTTCGCAAACACAGACGGGGTGAATTTATGAATGAAAGTGTAAAAATGCTGACACAAAACTAAGTTGTTACATGTCCACACGCTTTTTTAAGTGGGTTTATTTTTCGAAACTAGGCTAACGTTACATAGTTTAGCTTCAGGTAGAATGATAAGGCTAATTATATATACATGCCACTTTCTGAAACAACCTTACACAGTTTTGATAACGTTAATAATGAACACGATGTTAATATAGCCTGCCTGTGATGAATGTCGACTGCACACATACACATGCTTAGTCTTGGGATTCCACAACTTCCCTTGATCATCCTCACAACTTATTGCTTGTAGCCATTTTGTCATCCTTTCTGGTTCTGTATGTTTATTAGGAAGGATGTAGAACTTTAATTAATAATTTGTTAGTTTATTGGAGGTACAGAAAACGACACCGCAACTCTTCGGCGTGGTTGTATTTCAATTGGCGCCAAGGCAATGTTTTCCCCCACGGCTAAATTCACATCACGTGACGGGGCGTTCCCAGACCAACCGTCTGTATCTATGGGTCTGTCACATGATTAAGGAACGACTCGACCCGAGAGACTCATGAGATGAACTAATCAATTCTCTTTCCGGCTCGGACTGCATGGTTTAGCATAGAGTCTTTTCTGTATTTTATAGCATTTTAGTTTTGTATTGTTTGTAGTGTGATCAACGTTTGCGTAAGTACTAGATGTGTTGGGGAAGTAACACGTAACATTTTAATTACATTTTCTAAAAATGAAAGAAATAACTCGAAAAAAGATTCGTTCATTTTGCTGAATTTTTGCTGACTCAAAAGTCTGAGTCGGTAAAATGATCCGAACTTCCCATCACTAGTGCCTTCAGTAGTATTACATATATACGATGCATATGTAGAGTTTCTGCACAAGGGTGCCCTCTAGTCTAATTCTAGGCACCTTCCTAGAGGAGCTGGATGGGCTACTGTCCTCATTCCTGGAGGATGGCAGTCCACATTTAGTTTTTGGTGACTTTAAATTTAATCTTTACAAGCCTTATGCCACAGACTTCCATTCACTCCTTGCTTCATTTGATCTCAACGCCTTACCACTACAAGCAAGCACAAATCAGGCAACCAACTTGACTTAATTTACAATTGTAATGCAGACAACATTTTGGTTAAACCCCTACATATCTGACCATTTCTCCATTACATATAACCTACATTTTTGCTACCTGTGTGCCACCAACCCCTATACCAGTTACTTTTAGATGAAACTTATGCTCCCTTTCCCCCTCCCATCTTTCCTCTGTAACATCCTCCTCTCTTCCCTCACCTACCCATTTCTCATCCCTGTATGTGAATGCAGCAACTGACACTTTATGCTCTACTTTAACTTCTTGTCTAGACCATATTTGTCCTCTCTCCTGCAGGCCAGCATGGGCTGCCCCTTGAATATGTCTTTGCTTTCATCTTTTTCTGCTGAAGTCCATACTGACAAATCTTCATATATCCACAACAAGATTAACAGTACTCCAGACACATATAATCTAGATAGCTACAGACCGTTACAGACAGGCCTTGCACAATGCAAAAGCTGATTCCAAATCATCAATTCTTATTCTGCTGAATCTATCTGCTGCTTTTGACACTGTCAATCATCAGATCCTCCTGTCTGCACTCTCATCACTGGGCATCACAGGCAATCCACTTCGCTGGTTTGAATCCTATCTCACTGATAGGTCTTTCAGGGTGGCCTGGGGACGGGGAGGTGTCCAAAGCACATCAACTGGTCACTGGGGTTCCTCAGGGATCAGTTCTTGGACCACTCCTCTTCTCCAAATACAAGACATCACTGGGTCCCATCATACAGGCACATGAATTCTCTTATCCATTGCTATGCTGATGACCCACAGATGATCCAACGTTAGCTGCACGGATCTCAGGCTGTCTGGCGGACATCTCGGCATGGGTGAAAGAATATCACCTTCAACTCGACCTGGCAAAGACTGAGCTTCTTTGTCTTCCCTGCCACTCCAACTCTTCAGTATGATTTCGTTAATCAGAAAGATCAGGCCCTTTATTACGGAGCATGCTGCACAACTTCTTGTCCAGACCCTTTTCATTTCTAGGCTGGACTACTGCAATGTTCTTCTGGCTGGACTTCCATCATGCACAATGAAACATCCACAAATTGTAGCATCTGGACCAATCAGACACACCATTTTTCATTAGGTTTAACAAATCAATTGAGTTCGTATTTTCATGATCTAAATGAGAGTGTATATTATATGTTGTTTATTAGTATTATAAGAATCTTGAATATTCTTCTCTTGAACACCCAATCTAATTTATATGCAAAACACCATGCTAGAGACAAAGAGTCATAAAACTTCCTTCCAAAGAAACCATTCCTCATTGGCTCACTCAAATCCCAGAGGTGTGACCTCAATAGAAGATAAAGCTCTCACATCAGGGACCCACCTCGGCCAGTCTGCGGTTCTTCTATATCCTAAGAGGATGACGAGGAAGAGCTGAAACTCTCTTGAACCCCTAAGCATATGCCAGGCCTTCGACCTTGACTTTTCATTCTCCAAAGATCCTAGGATCTCAGCTGATGTCTCTCTAAGCTCTTTTTCACTTTCCACTGGGAAGAAACTCCCAATCATCATCGAGTCAGAATCTCTTTGGAATTCATCACTCTTCAAACCTGGAAGACGGTGACACCACCAAATCTCCAAACCATCAAGACTTTATTCCGAGACTGCATTTGGACGCTTGTTCCAGGCCAAGGCAATGCAAGTATCGTATACTTAACTAAACTAAACAAAGGTTTATTATAAGCTGTAGACCTCATTCTAAAATGGCGCTGATGGTTTTACTCGGGTGGTTAACTGACTCTTTTCATAGCTTCATTCTCTGGTTTTTCCTCTAATGGCTTCATCCACTTTGCTCTCCTTTTGTATGTCACGTGACTGTATGTATGTTTGTTTGTTAAGACTAGTTTGTGTTAGTGTTTAGATAATAAAATTCTTGTGCACAAATTACAGGAGTTTGAGTTTTCTGCCTTGCACATTAATTGTCCCTTAATTGTCTTCAACAAGCCCAAAAGAGCCCATGTTACACCTCTCTTTATCTCCTTGCACTGACTACCAGTTGCAGCTCACATCAAGTTCAAGACATTGATGTTTGCATATAGAACAACCACAATCTCTGCACCCGCCTACTTCCACTCACTATTACGAATCTACATGCCCTCCAGAAGTCTGAGATCTACGAGTGAGCTACGCCTAGTAGTACCATCACAGAGAGGCTCAAAATCACTTTCCAGAACATTCTCATTCACTGTTCCTGGCTGGTGGAATGATCTTCCCACCCCTATCCGGAAAGCTGAATCCCTGACAATTTTCGACACTACTTGACTTCATCTTAAATAAAACATTTAAACAACACTTTGTCTTTCTCTTTATTTATTCCTTCCACTTTCTAGCTTGTAATTATTTGAACAATGCCTGAAACTTGGTATTATGAGCACTTCCCTCTTTAGAAGAATTGCTTTATTTATTCCCCAATTCCCCAAAAGTCACTTTGGGTAAAAGCGTCTACAAAATGCCTAAATGTAAATGTATTTATATTTATTTTATTTTTATATTTGTTTTTATATATTTTTTATTTATCTATTTTATTTTATATTATTCTTATTTAAATTCCATGTTATATATTGTATTATATTAATATTATCACACTATTACTACAAACCTAACTAAATAAGTAAATTCAACTAAATTGATGTATCAATTCTTAAAGAGGTGCTAATGTTGGTGTTTAAAAAGAAGCCACTGTTACGGTCATGAGACCGTGTGTAACGTACGCGCACTGTTTCCAGGGCTTTGACTTTCTTGTACAGGCCGCTGTTGATGTCGTTCAGGTTGAAGAGCGGATCTCCTGCGATCTTGGCCAGCAAGTCCCTGGAAAAGTTGCTGACATAGCTTTTACTGAAGTCCCACTTCCTGAGGATCTTTCCTGGCACAACGGCCTGCGCGTTCTCATGACAGCACTGGCAAAAGTAGCGGCCCAGATACTCACAGTACCTCAGCCTCTTGATGTAGTCTATTACAAAGACAAATCACCAGCATGAACTCACAGAGTCAAGGAAATCAAGCTGTATTTGTACAACGCCTGTGTGTTGTGTACCTAGATCGATGCGAATGCCGCAGCCAGCGCAGCGGTAATTCTGTTTGGCCACCACCACTTTCCTCCTGACAGATGGAGAGATACATACAGTACGTTACAGAATCATGTCATGAAGGGAATGAAGCTGAGCAATGAAGGAGATGGTCTCACTTTGGAGGAGGGTGGATGTTGAAGATGATCTGTGGTCTGGGAGGAGCCCACTCCAAGTTCCCTCGCACTCGGATGCGTAACTTGTAAATGTCTGCGTGTTCGCCGTCGTCAGGAGAAATGGGAAGAGAATCTGGCATTGGAAGAAGCTTTGAAACAAAATAACAACAAAAAACACAGTGTAATGTAGACATATTCAGTTACAAACAAAATTCAAGGCAAGTCAACAAAGGCTTTCAATGCAGTTTTTTGAGTCCATAAGAAAACAGTGAAAGAAAGACACATTTAAGTGTTTATTTAATTACTTTTATTACTTGATCTATTTGCATCTAGAGATTTTATTTACAATGCACTCTTTTAAAGATTTAAAGGGATAGTTCACCCAAAAATGAAAATAAGCCCATGATTTACTCACCCTCAATGCATTCTAGGTGTTTATGACTTTCTTCTTTCATACGAAAACAGTCGGAGTTATAATAAAAAAAAATACCGGGCTCTTCCAAGCTTGGCAGTGAATGGGTGTCAAGATTTTGAAGTCCAAAAAAGGGCATCTAATCATCATTAAAAAAAAAAAAGTACTCCAGACTGCTCAAGGGGTTAATACACGGCACGCCTTCTGAAGCAAATGAATGCATTCGTGAAAAATATCCATATTTAAAACTACATAAACTGTTATTTCCGTAACCACATCCGTAATCTCAAGCCTCCTGGAACAGCATGCGCGTATGATTATTAGCATAAACTATAGATTACCGTTTATAACATTTTAAATATAGATTTTTTTTCTTACACAAACTCATGATTCCCTTCAGAAAGCTTTTTTTAACACCCTGGAGCTGTCTGGAGCATTTCTATGATGGATGGATGCACTTCTTTAGGCTTCAAAACCTCAACACCCATTCACTGCCATTATACAACTTGGAAGAGCCAGGACATTTCTTTATCTAACTCAGATTGTATTTGTCTAAAAGAAGAAAGTCATATACATCTAGGCCCAGGCGATTAAACGGTATCAACACTTATCAATGGTACTCCTTCTTCGATAACGATAGAAAAAATGTTTGATATAGTGCACGATATAGGCACGTGCTATGGGTGATGCAGACAGCACACACGAACATGAGTGCTGTGCTTGCCTTTCATGAGGAGATTATGTATAAAAAAAATAATATTCGTTGAATTAAAAACAAAAAATGACATTTTGAATGCAAAAATGGTAAAGTCGAATGTTGGTTGTGTATCAGGGAGTGTCATCAGTGGAGCACGGTAAGGATGTAAATAGAGAAGTGGTGGTACTTTTTGAGGGGCGTCGTGCTCTGGAACTAGCCAGTCGAGCTCTGAGGCGGCGGGCAGCTGCATGCCCTCAAACTGTCTGAGGAGACCCATCGCCACCGACTCTGCAGAGTTTGACTGTAGCACTGATGGAGAGCTGAGCAGAGAGACATTACAGCCGATCACAAATCACTTCTGGATACCAGTCAAAACTCACAACCACTGGACTTCATGGCCACAGAAAGATGGGCCGAACAAAAGAAAGATTTGCGATGTTCTTACATGGTGTCGGAGCTGAGGAAGGACCTGCTGCTGGACACACTGCGTTTGATGTCTGCATCTGACAACAGTGAGAATAAAACAGTTGAAATGGTCTCCAATGAGATCTGCTGTATAAGAAGAGCTATACACCAGCAACAGACCAATAAATCAGACATTACTTGCCATTTTTACATTTTTGCTTGCTTGTCTGAGCAACACTTAGCGTCCCTAAAATATTTGGAGAAATCGGATTAATTAAAGGGTTACTTCACCCCAAAATGAACATTTTCTTACGGGTTTGGAATGACATGAGGGCGAGTAATTAACCACAAAATTTCATTTTTGATTGGAGTAACCCTTTAAATATTATGACGTATTTTGTTATTTTTAAAAATACAATACATTTTAAAATTAATTAATTATTATTAAATAAAAATTAATAGTATAAATGTGGAATCTTGTTATATACACACACACACACACACACATATAGTTCTAATTATTAGTAGTTATAGTAATATAACTTCGTTATTTCTTAGATATATTTATAAATATTAGAATTAAGTTACAGTTTAAAAATCACACAAATATTTACGCATTTTTATTTTATAAATATAAATATATATATTATTATTTTTATTTTATTTTTTATTTCTTGTAAGTGTGTCTGACTAAATGTCTGGTAAATCTAAGCGAAAAGCTTTTATTTTGCAAATGCCCCGTGTCCTAATATTACATAACTTGAAAAGCAAAGAGATTGAGAAGAGATTGTGATTCGTGGCACTGGTTATGAATTGAAGCATCAAGATAAGAAAACTTTAGATTTATTTATCAATATTAACAAAAGAGATTAGGGCACCCGATTGAAGCCATTCTTACGTAATACTATTGTGTCATTTTTGAGACACACCCATCATAATGCAGCAAAGCTGTGCCAAAGGTTGCAGGTTTATTAGCACATATGATCAATAAAAGCAACATCAAACAAGAGGCTTATATGGCATGCATATTGACACATGAGATGGACACACGTGAGAGGGGATGAACAAGCAAAGCTGAGGAAAAAGCAAGAACAGCCACCAACTACTGCTACAGAGTCTGAAACACCTGACTCCTCTGATCCCACCATCATAATCTATAAAGCAGCAAAGGCTTCCCCTGCTCTTAAACGGTCTCTGGTACCTGAGAAGAGGGAGGCGAGTGACAGGGACAGGCCGCTCTGAGACACCGCCAGCAGGGACTGACCATCACTGCCATCTAAGAGACAGAGACCAGAGACTGTGTCCTCAACCAGACGCCTGCGTCTGCTGTTCAACAGTTCATCAAGACGACAGCAAATCTGAACACTTTCTTAATAACTGTCCTGCTCACCACTGATCAGTGCAGGAACTGCACATTAGATTTCCTTTCATATTTAATAACCGGTTTCTTCTTTGATTAATAAAAACGTTCAGAAGCCTGTAACGTATTCTCGCTTAAGTATTTATTTTTAGATTTAAAAACCCTACCGACCCCAAACCTTAGAAGGGTAGTTTATATATTACAAATGTTATAAATATATAACTCATCTTGGATTTATTAAATCCAAATCATTACTGTAAAATGTCACATTTTAGACTGTAAAAATACGTAAAATAATACTAATTTGTTCCTATATATTGTGCACAAATATGATCAAATATTTTATAGCAGGTACATAAATATTCAGACAATTTTAGACTATAATATTTGCATTAAAGTGTTTTATCACTTTTTTTTATGTATTATTACATGTTATTAAAATATATTATTTCTAGCCAAATATTTCTTTGAAATGTGTCACATGGCAGTGTTTCTTTTTTATTATTATTCATTATATCAGGACAGTTGCACCACATGACATTTTACGACCAGGACTAATCTTGGTATCATAAAAAAGCCAAATTATCTAACATTCAAAGGGACTGTCTTTATGTGTGTTTCAGCATGTTGGTTGTACCAAATGACTTTTTTGGTTGCACAATATGACTTTTATGTTTTATTAAACTTTAGCTATATATATATATATTGCCCATAAGTCCCACAATACATTATTTCTAGCTAAATATTTCAATAATACCTTGAAATATCACATTATAAAGGCTAAAAGTGTTCTTTTCAAAACAGTAATATGACATTTTCAAGTGCAACAAGATTTTTAATCACATAAACAAAACTTTATCTGCCCAGAGTTAGTGTGAACATCTCACTTCCTAAAACACCACCTACTCCCACATTTTAAAGGTTTCTTTTTTGTATGTAAACGTGCGTTGATGTAAAGTGTTAATTTTGATTTCACACTGATTTGCATATTTAAGCCTGATTTTCCGATGACTATTCTGCTCTTTCCAGATAAAACACACGAACAAATCAAGGAAAGAAACAAACTGATTCAAGGTTACAAATTAGGGATCAAAAGTAAGCATAATCAGTTAGAAATCAGTCGTGTGATTGGGATGCCAACACATTTCTCATCACATGGCATTATGGGTAATGAGGGCAATCGTGAGGATGATTCTACGATCACGAGTGGGAATGAGGTCAGACTTCCTGTCTGGAGCTCCTACCTTTGAGCTCGATGTCCTCCACGTCTCTATCCGAGCCGGAGTCAGAGGGGTGAAAGGAATCCTGGGAGCTCCTTCGTGAGCCGCCACTGTCCACAGACGGGGCTTCGGTCGGGAAAAAACAACAATAAATACTAGTGCTATCAAATGATTAATTGTGATTAATTGCATACAAAAGAAAAGTAATAATATATGTTTATTTATTATGTATATATACATACATACACACACATGCATGCATACATTTCAGAAAGATATGTTGTTTATATATATATTTATTTGTAGTGCAAATTAAATGTATATAAATAAAGACGCAAATACATGTAAATATATAGTTTAGTCATGAAACTCTAGATGGCGCAGGCTGATGGGTTGGTAAAGTTACCGATGGTTTTCAGAGAGTTAAACGACTTGGCACAAGCTGATTGGTTCATGCTGCATATGCAGCCAATGAGCTTACTGCCTTGCATTTATATGGCTGGCTAGCATTCACTAGAGATGAAACCCTCCACCTTCCCCAGCTCCACCTGTATAGATCTGCTAATAACCAACAGCAGCAGCAGCGTAGAAGTTCTGTTCGGCCAAGACCAAATACATTAACATTGTCATATCCGTCGCCATGCTAAAATTAATCACACGTGCCGTTTACATTAGATTTCCCTCTTGAAAGCAAACGCCTCAGTCTTACGGTTATTAGATGAGAGCGGTGGCTTCATCCCCCTGCGGCGTATCTGCAGTCTGCGCAGACGGATTTTCTGTTTGAGCTGCTGGATTTCTGTGTCGCTGTCGCCCTCTTCCTCCGCCTCGTCCGTCCTGCGCATGTTACACTTCATCAGCTCGATGGCCGCGATCAGAGACTCCGAGATGCTGAAGTGGGCGTTTTCCTGCAGTGATGGGATACGTGTAATGTGTGTTATGAACACCATATATATATATGAGACTCTGAGCGCAGTGAGATGATCACCTTTTCTAGATCAGCACAGCTGCCAAAGTCCTGCTCGGAGAGGTAGCTGATCAGACTCTGGCCCTCGGACGGTCTACGAAACAATCCGTCTGGGACGCTGTTGTACTGGCTGCCGTCTGTAAGTATGAAGGCACGCTTAAGATTATGATTATTTTTATACAATTCGATGAGATATGCAAGTGTCCATGATGAAGAAAACTAAATCTAGTTAGAAATGTACACTCTGTATTCATGTTTGTCTTGGAAAAGTTTTACACCATTTTTAAGAAATGTTTCAGTTAAATTGCATTAATTAAAAATGTCATGTGGTGTGACCATCGAGTAAAAAGGATGCATTTTCCTTACAGATCAAATATATGTGAATGTAATGAGGCTTAATCATTGTTGTTCATTTGATTTTTTGTTGTTGTTGTTGTTTTTATACTTGTCCAAAATTACAAATTAAGAAATGTGTGATTTTATTGGGAGTCGCACCACATGACATATTACAACCAGAACTTATTTTGCCATCATAAAAAGTCAATATCTGATATTTTAAGAGAGTTGTTTTTTCTGCATATTTTAGTATGTTGTTTGTACTGCGTGACTTTTTTTGGTCGTACCACATGACTTTGATTAGATGGACAGAAGATTAAAAAAATGAGTAAGCAGTAAAGGAATGGTGATAAAATATTTTTTATAAAGAATAACTTTTTACATTATTCATTATGATATCAAATCAATGACGTTTTATAACCTGCATATTTCAGCATGTTGTACCACATGAATTTTGTTGCACCACATGACTTTGATTAATTGATCAAACAGTTTATGCAGGGCTCCAAACAAAAAAATCGAGTAAGGAGCCACTGGCTCCTATAAGAAAAAAACTTAGGTGCCAAATGATTTTTTAGGTGCCACAGAATAAACATGTTTTGTGTGTTTTATTTAAATAATTTATTTTACATTTTAACTTTTTAATCATACTGACGTGTTTATGTCTCATCTTTTCTTGACTTTATCAGCATTTTAATCCATCTTGTAGATGACCTGGGAATGAAGGTTCACTTAAAGCGGGAGCTAAATGTCTTTTCCAACTTGAAACATACAGTCATGCGTTGTTTATTACACAAAATCTGTACCAATATCATGGACCATAACCATCACTTGGCCCCTGAGTATAGTTTGGGGTCCTCCTCAATGCATTCTGTAAATGTTGTCATACTCTCTTAAAAATAAAGGTGCTTCATGATACCATAGAAGAACCTTTTTTTCCTGTCTAAATGGTTTCATAAAGAACCTTTAACATTTGAAGACAATAACAGATTATGAAAAGGTCAGAAAGAGATTGTTCTTCAAAGAGCCTTTGACTGAATGGTTCTTTGTGGAACCAAAATTGTTCTGTGAAGAACCTTTTAAGCTCCTCTATTTTTAAGAGTGCATGTCTTTCACACTTTCAGTCTGTTTTTCTTAATTAGTAAAATTAAATTTTATAGGAGGAGTTGAATCATGTAGACAACAGGTTAAGAAAAAAATATTAAAATTCAATAGCTCATAAATATAGCAAAATGCTCCTCTTTATAGTTATTTTTCTAGCTGACTGATGAGCTTGTGGACACCGAAAGGTTACTGAGGTTAATATTATGTTGCAATGTTTACAAGCTTTACACGTTTTCCGCAGTTTGAAAGTGTTGTACCATAGAATCTCTTATAAAACAGCCTACCGTTTGATGTTAATTCATGTTCATTATGTACTCTAGTAGTAAAGAGCAAGGTATGATAGGTTCTCGTGCTGCTTGAACTGAGGCACTACTCGCGATCGCGCCTGCCGCATTAGGGGCCGTTCACATGTCCCGTCTTTTGCGCGCTCAAGTTCGTCATTTCAAATGTAGACACGCGGTATGCGTGCATGCTCATAATGGAAGCGACGCGCTTGTTTTTTTCCAGGCGCGTCCGCACCGCATCGTGTTAAAAACATCTCAACTTTTCAGAATCCCGCAAGCGCACCGCGGGTCATGTGACAAGAACCAACCAATCAGCTTCATCCTTTCCAGTACCAACGTTGAAAGCTCAGCCAAGATGAAGGAACAGCTGATTATAGCTGTATATGGATAGCCATTTTTAAATATATTTAGTAACAGAGCTACTGCAAGCGATTTTTAGTGCTGCAAATCCATTTATCCTTTGATGAAATTTACGCATCTTCATGGAGAGAGCAGGTCATGGTTGCTTAGCAACGGCAGAAGCCTCAGGAGCGCAAGAGCCCGAAGGCTTTTGGAAAAAAATCAGAAAGCGGCGCGCCTAGCGTTTTCCACACGTTTTTAGGCACGCTATGTGAACGGCCCCTTAAAGAGCACCAAAACTGTATTTATTGTTTGAATTTTGTTATGAATTTGGAATCATTTTAAAGCTGA
This sequence comes from Carassius carassius, assembly GCF_963082965.1. Taxonomy (NCBI): domain Eukaryota; kingdom Metazoa; phylum Chordata; class Actinopteri; order Cypriniformes; family Cyprinidae; genus Carassius; species Carassius carassius. The sequence goes on from NC_081770.1 coordinate 32,244,285, forward strand.
TACTTTGTAAATTAAAAAGTAACAAAGCACAAAGCTTTTTGCGATTACTGGCCGGCAAGTGCACTTCAAATAATGAAGTTCATGCATTAACAGAACACAGCATGGATCTTGTTAAGAAGAAGCTTTATGATTATAAACGAGAACTGTTAACGATATTGCCAATATCCACACAGATGACAGCTTTACCTGTTGTAGTTTGTTCAAGTTATGAATGAAATAGAGGCTGTTTTTCTGCACTTTCTCTTCAAGTCTCCATCATTTCTCTCTCTCGCGCGTTTATCAGGTGCGTGTCAGCGCTGCTGCGCGGCAGATGAGGACTGTTTAAAACTCTTTTTCCCACTAAAACTTCGATGCGCATTCTCTCAATGTGCGAACATAAGAAAAGATGTGAATGCAAAACAATCAGGAAAAAAGGCATTACATGCAATTTTTTAAGAGATAGCATGTAAATGCATAGGCCTAGTCGCCAGTGGCGACCTCAGCAAAAACTTCACTCGCATTTTAATATTTATGGTCGCAAATGCGACCGTTTTAGTCGCAGTTTGGAGCCCTGTTATGTCTAACAACTTTTTTATTATTACAATATCCGTACAGTTGTACCACATGATATTTTACAACATGAACTAATCTTTCTGTCATTAACCATGACTTTGATGGCCAATTGTTTTTTTTTTCAAATATTAACAAGCACTAAAGTAGTTGTGTGTTAAATTTATTTTATTTAACGAAAGTATTAAATAAATTAAACAAGGTGTTAATAATTTGACTGTTTTACTATATTCCTTCTTCATGACATCAGAACACCCTGAAATTTGTACTTTACACTCACATTATTATTATTTTTTTTATTAAAACATACTCTTCAAAGAAGTAGTGTATTTAGGTCATTAACAGATAGAAAGCATCACTCACTAGACTCCATATAAAGGGAACTGTTGGTGCTGCTGTCACTGCTCTGGGGTGAGAAAGGACCACAGCTCTTTGAAATTGGTGTAGCTGCAACAGACTCTGGGAAATACAGAAAAACATGATACAAATTATGCACAAAAAAAGATAAGTAAGAAAACAAATGTGTCTTCTTGGTGCAGGATCTGATCCAAACACTGATAGAAATTTAGATCTACACAACAGAAAATCTACATGTAGATCTATACAACTAGTGTTTGAATGTTTATAACGGATAACACAATGGCCAAAAAAAAAAAAAGACTAAAAGGACAATTAAATATTCAAAACTTTCCAGGCACAGCGGTGTAAAATTCCACTGACCAGAAATAAGAACAAGCGTAATGGCACAGGATAGGAATGATGTGCAACAGCTTGACAAACAATGCCAAAAGCTGAAGAAGAAATAGAAACAAAATGGAAAGCAACACCGAATCATGCATGGGTAACAGAAATGGAGGGGTGGACAAGATGCAGCACCACTGCACTGCAAACCTGCGACGGGGTCCTCGATAATAATGGTGATTTTCCTGTGATTCCCTCCTTTCCACACAGAGAAGAAAAAGAGAAAGAATAGAGTTGAAGCAGAGAAAATATCACCCTGAACAGCTAGAAGCAAGGTTTGGAGATCTTAAAACTAGTTAACATTATAGATCATTTAAAGTGAGCAAACACAGCCAACTGGACTTTCATAATCTGATTTTTTTTTTTTAGGTGAAACACATGACGGAAAAAGTAAAAAGTAATTTTTATCAATTATAAAATAATGATTCATGGACCACTGTGGAACAAAGGTTATATTTTTTTTATATAATTTTATATATAAAACTATTCTGAAAGTAAATAGGCAATTTTTTTAACTATATATAATTTGACAGCTTGAACACTCAAAATTCATCTTGTCAAAAAGCCATTTTTTTAAATCACTAACTGCGTTACCATTTTAATGGTCCTTTATAACCTTTCAGCAGGCTCCTCCCCCCTACTGGGCAGTGTCAAGTGTCATATTACAAAATTTACAAAAATGTTATAAATCACAACTTTTTCTAATCTTGACAAAAAATATTTTGATGGTTATATTGTAAAAAATTTTTTTATCAATTTCTGACAGGAAAAATACATGATTGTGATTGTGAGCCGGTGGTTATTTTTGCTATAGCACCTAAACAAAATCTCATAGGAACCTCACATTTTTTTAATGTCAACTTCAAATTTGGAGCATAACTTCCAAACAGCATTTTTAGATTCCAAAATATTTTGGTTAATATTTATTTGACATAAAATATTAAATATTTTTTACATTTTCACTTTAAATGCTCATGGTCTTTTAAGTCAGGTAGATTATGATTTAAGTTTTTATTTTTCATTAGCAAAAAAAAAAAGGGAAAAAGTCTTTAAAAAATCCAACCGAGGGGCGTATGGATCTTGTAATATGACAAAACTAATTTAATTTGTATTGTGTAAATTTGAATTATCGACAAGTGTCATTTTATAAAACAGAATATTATGTGGCACTTAACATGGTTCGGAATCAGATTTTTTGGAACTTGAATATTAAACATTTAAAATGTAGCACTACTGAATATTTTTATGGCAGAGTTTTACAGACATGTATTTTCAAACAGCGCATTTTTTGTTTTGGAATCTTAGACTAGAAATATCCAGTTTTTAAAAACATTCGAAACATCAAATTCAATATTCTAAAATTCAATACGCCAAAATTCAGAAGACTAGATGATCTCCACAAAGACAAACAAAGTATTTTAGTAGCAAATTAGTATTTTTCTGGCGTGAGTGTGCAGTTTAATATCTACCTGGTCATGAATCGTCCAGAGGTATCCAAAGTGAATCTTACACATACGGTTTATATACTCATATTTCAAGGTCTGCACACTCTCAAATGTGAGATCAAAGCAATTTACTGAAGAAACAAAGCACTAAGGCAAACTGACTTGGCATTGAAAAAAGGTCACATGTGACAGAAACGTTTGCCTTGGTGCTTTGTCTCTTCAGTAAACTGCTTTAAATCACGAATGTTAAAGCATGCAGACTTAATTCAAGTATTTACTAAATAGCTAGAAAAAAACATTTGTTCTGAAAGTGATTCTAACCATATCGTTCCTTTGTGCCATTAACGATATAACCGGTGGCGTGGATGTCGCTATTCTCATACAATTAGTATGATTATCTTGAGTTATCCTTATATTGAATGTCCTCAGCGTAAACAGGGTTTTACACTAATAAATGTCGCTTGGTTAGTAGTTTTGCTGCTTTTCCTTAGTCTTGACGAGGCCTGTGTTCCACTGTTTGTACGCACCATTTTTCAGCTTCTGCGTGACGCCTGTGTCGGAGAGAGAGCGGATGTGGCCCCTCGAGCTTCGCCCTGTGGTCCTCTGAGCCTCTGAGAAGGAGCAGCGGCGCTGTGGGGGCGGAGCCAAAGGAGTGTGGGCGTCGCCCTGGGTCCCCATGTGTTCACTGCTCTGAGTGGAGCTGGATGAGTCGCGCCGTTTGGGCTTCCCCAGATTTCCGATAGCCAGGTACTCCGGGCCGTCATCCACATCAGCTTCCACACAATCCCGGATCTCGGGCGGAGCAGGTGAGGCGGGCTCAGTGAAGGAGATCTGGGTGACTCCTACGTCCTGGTTTCCTCTACAGCAAACCCATGGAGCTCCCTGAGTACTGCTGGATGGAGTGACATCTTAAAGACAAACAAAGAGATGAACTGTGACACATTTCTTCACTGCATGCATTGCTAACTGCCCACCTTCCATCCCTAGTTTTCTCGCCAAATAACATACTGTTCTCTGGAATTGCATTTTGTGTGTGAACAAGGCAAGCATTTAGTGTGGTAATGGAGCCACAGAGTGGCCTGTTGTTCTCTGAGACCTGCTGACCTGAGCTGCTCTTGGAGAGTGGGGTGTAGGGACTCTCTGTAAGGCAGATCTCGGACGTGGTGAGCCGGCGGGACTCTGGATTGTCCGCAGGCCTCCAACTTCCTGTGGCCCCGGGCAGCACACATAAACTCTGACTCTTCAGCAAACCAAACTGAGACTCTCTCACATGTGAAAGCTTTGAAGACAAAAGAGACGGAAGAAATTGACATACCTGCATGCAGAAATGCATGGTTACAGTGAAGGCCGACAATGAAGTAAGATGGTGTAGTTATAACACCTACCAACAGAGGCTAAAAGGGCTGTGCTAACCAACCAAACCACGACCGCATAAAAAAACTGGATGCTTCTCAGCTAGCTAGCTTTAAACATGTCAACAGTTTAACGAACCTAAATTTACATAATCATTAAGAATAGCTCATAATCATAAAATGCAATAGAACGTGTTTTTATTCCTGTATAAGGGGTTTTCTTTTCTTTATCACATATATTGATTTTGCGTCGATTTTCTCATCTGACAGGAAAGAGGTTTATTGGCTAGATCAATGAGGGCTCTTTGAAAAGAGGAATTTGTGCCAGACATTCGCTGAGATAACAACCAAGTGTGTGAGATCATGGACAAACACAAACACTGACTGTCATTATCTTACAAATAACACATTTCACAGGACAGGTTTATGAAGGGAACAGTTTTCTGGTATAAAGACTTCAGAGGACCTCCCATTATTAAACCCTTCTCGGCTTTCTGTGGACTCTGGCCTCCATAAACCCAGACAAATGAATGCCTACCAGTGAAGGATATCCAAAACCTCTTTTAGATTGCCAAAGCGGTTTTATTTTACCCTGCAGGGTCCCTGCTGCACATGTCAGGTGCCTCAATGCTTGGAGAGTTCGGAAAAAAACCAAACTACACAACGCAGTCCAACAAAATCACAGAATCTCAGAATTATAAATGACTTTTAAAGTATTTTAAATTACATATAACACCACAGAAGTTAGAAAATGATCACATTAAACATTTTCTCTTTACTTCTGTTGTTTGGTTAGGCTTCAGTTAGCAAGCTTAGTTTAGCCTACTAGCTTAGCATATCGCTAACGGGTTGCATGCTCTTTTAAAGCAAGCCGATCATGGGGTTTGCGATACGTATCGTCTGTGATAATAATATAACTGTTGTTTTAACAACATGCAAGCTAACATCGTTATCTATGTCAAGACAAAAACAAACAAAAAGCATTCACTGTGTGATGAAGCATAGTGGAATGGAGTTAGAACGCCCTTACAATTCAAATAAAAACTAATGAAAGAAAAATCTATCCCTGTTTTTTTTTTTTTAATATGCAAGATATAGTCAAGTAACATCACACAAGTCAAGGCACCAACACAAAAACACACTCCGCTAAATACTGTTAAATTGTTGTTATTTCAAAAATGTGAATAAATATGGGGATATGATTTTTTGTTGTTTCGCACACCCCTCAGCTGATCCACAAGGCTGTGGTTTTCAATGTTAAGTTTAAATAATATTTCACAACTAAATTTGACAGTTATTGTATTAAATTGTTGCTAAAATCCAGTCTTATTTTCATATTATTTATATCCTTTTTATAGTTCTGAATAAGATTTTAAATTAGCTTTTATTTTTTGATTTGCTTGTTTTTTTATCATTGATATTAAAAGAGCTTTAGCTATTTTTGTTAGTTTTTTTTTTTTTATTCTACTTCAATATTAGTTTTATTTCACTTTGGAACTTAAGTGTTACAACTTTACAAATTAAGCTAAAACTTTAGCAATTAAGTTAATTGCCAAGGAAACATTTGAAACTTTGGTTCAGTGTTTCATCTAATATTTACATTTTTCTTTAGCTTTATTTTAGATCTTTATATTAACAGAAAGTGTTTTTAATAGCTCATGTTGACATGCATTTCCTGCTTTTCTCATTTAAGATAATGACTTTAAATTATCTTTTGGGGGGAAAGAGTTCTCTCTCTCTCTCTCTCTCTCTAAACCGCGATAAATCGCAACACTGTGTAATTAATCAAATTAAAAATAGTAATCTACTGACAGTTCTACTTTTAGTTAATGATATAAACACTGCTTTAAAAAAAAGTCTCAAAGTCAATTGTTTACAAACGGAGTTAATACTGATTTGTTGAACATTTCACCCAATAAACGGTCTGGTTTCCCCAGTTCATCAAAATGTCTTCTTTTATGTTCAGCAAGAGAGAGAAACTCATACAGGTTGGGAACAACTTGAGCGTAATTAAATAGTTCTGGGTCACGGACACGGGTTTCCATCTCTGAAAACATTGATCTTCTTCGTTATGCTTCATCAAACCCGCTGGAATCACAATGTAGATAAAACCTTCCTACTATGAATCAACAACAGCCTTCTTATAGCAGGAGCTCAAGTTTCTCACCCTGCCGGTGTCTATGAGAGCCAGCAGCCGAGGGTTGTTCTGCTCGACGGCCTCCAGACACTGAAACATGGCACACACGTGTGCTTCACTCAGCAGGAAGGCCCCGTCTACAGAAGAGCACAGCCAACACTGTTATCACACACACACACCAGTAGGAAAAACATACGCAAAGGATGAGTTACCGTTGTAATATTTCTGTGTGTTTGTCTTATGCTGCAGCAGCGGTTTGAGCTGGGCAGATAAGACGTGAGCTTGCAGGCTGTGTAGAAGCCAACGCTCGGCTTTATAACCCTCGCCGACGCTCTGAACACCGCTGCTCAACACCGGCTCCAGCTGACTGAACTAGAGAGAGAACGAGGAGTCAGACGTCTCCCTGAAGCTTCACGAGGGAGACATCCACTGCTCTGACACATACCTGCTCCACGTGACGGGCCAGATGAGGACAGAGATACCGCACACACCACACGAAACGCCAGTAGTCTTTCTGTTTATAGTAAATCTGCAAAAAACAATATAACCAGATTAGATCTTGTACCACAGCGCGATGATTCATACATCAGAAAATGTGTCCGCTCACTTCTGTGCATGACAACCCTGTTATTAATAACAAAAAAAAATGAATCTAAAACTAGAAATCTGACATTATACGTATATTATAATTAAATTTCAATTTAAAGTAACAGAAGCAGCAGTTGTTTGTCATTTGATTGGCATCTGACTGACAACGCTTTTAGCTATACGCAAAGTAAATAAATTAAAAAAGGGTATTTTGATTGTAGAAATAACAAATAAAACTGCATAAAAACAAATAGAAATGCAATTTGTGATTAAACTGTCGTAACAGAAGACTGAGTTATGACATGTTAATTAAAGAAAACCACATGTTCAGTTCACCATTAAACTAATAGTGCCTTTCGAAAGTAGATATATTTAGAACTGAATTAAATAGAATTGCTATTTCTATTTAATGCTGACTTTACACGTTTGAAAAATAGAGATTTTCAAAGAAACGCTGCCGGGTTTTGGAGAAGCTCATCTTTTGCTCACCGAGGCTGGATGTATTTGATCAAAAATGCAGTGAAATACAGTAACATTGTGAAAAATTATAACAACTTAAAATAACTGTTTTCTGTTTTTACACATGATGCTGAAAACTGCATCACATGTATTATAATAAACGTTAACAATATTTCACAACATCACGGTTTTAGTGCTTTCCGGATTAAATAAATAAATAAATGCAGCCTTGTTGAGCAGAATAGAAAAAACTTATTTTCCTTGTTGGAGAGGCCACTTCTTATCTCCAGTGAGGTACAAAAAGTAAAAGAGAGTAGTAACGAAACTAAAAGGAACGGGACACAGAGCTTATTTGTGTCCACCAGTTCCTGTTAACTCCGTGTATGTGGCCACAGTCTGTTCTGGAGACGCAGAAAGCGCTCGTGCTCCTCCTCACCTGCTCGTGTCTGAGGCCGTGGCCCAGGATGTTGTTCATGTCCTTGTGCAGGCGCTGGAGACCCCCGTAGCGGGACCACACGTTAGGGTTGTTGGTGGACAGCAGCCCCTCTACAGTCGTCTTCAGATTCGACAGAAGCTTCCAGAGTTCCCATCTGAAGAAGACACATGTCAGTGATAATTATAACACATAGTGTGCTAAGAGCACTTCAACCCAACTGAAGAAGAAGTGTACTTCACTGTATGGTTTTAAAAACATACTACTTTTTAATATAAAACTGTCCTTTAATGATCTTAAATATACAGATAACACAATATTGGGTACAGTAAATAAAGGCCTCTTAAGTGTACTTAAGGTTTGCTTTATAAAAACATACTTACTTTAATGTGTAGACTAACTAACACTGATCTCAGTAATTATGAGTCACAATAACGACGTTATTATGACGTTTTTGTGCAAGTCAGCTCACAAAACACAAAATAGCAGCTTAAAATAAAACCTCGCGCTTACGTCTGCTGTTTAGCAGCTAACTGCGAGCGAGTCACGAGACTGCTGTCCCTCGCTGCAGGTCTAAAGCTGCTTGAACATACGATACTAAACCCCACTATAGTGAAGGCGAAGCTCGTTAACATTAATCACGTCACCGAACGCTTCCGTGAGCGCCGAGCCTCCCATTGGTTGATTCTCCTGCTTACGTCATAATATCTACGGTTCAGCCAATCAGGTGAGACGCTTTGAGGGCTAACGTTCCACGACGTGATTAATATTCATGAGCGAAGTCTTTTCCATAGTAGGATGTGTAAATGCACTAGCCGGCTAACTTAGCTCGATATGAAAGCTGCAGTCGATAACTGTCTTCGCAAACAAGATGGGTGGTGTACATACGTGTACATGTTCCTGAATACATATATATACCAAAGTATGAGATGATAAAATTCTTTGATTTAGCAGAAATACTAGAGCTGTGAGTCTAGCTGTCAAACTCAGGTGTGCTGTAGACGCTCGTGTTTTGTTTACCTGCGCTCTCCGTCCTCCGCTTCCGCGGATATCTCCATCTCCGGAGCAGGTAAGGGCTTGGTTTAGAGTTTAGCTCGGGTTTAAACGCAGAAGATCTCTAGTCAGGAGGAAGGTGTTTCCACTGAGCGTCCCTCACCATAACAAGACAGGCGGAGGTGACATCAGAGATCAACCGGATGCGTACAACTAAAGCAGCGGAGGCGGATTGTTTCTCTAAATAAAAGTCAAAAGTAGGCTTTTATCGTATCAAAGAAAACGCTTATATATTGCAGTGCAGTACATAATATATTGATATTTTAGATTAAATGTTAGGTAATTAAGTAATATGAAGTAAAATCACCAGCTATGGTAGTTATTTTAAATATTTAATTCGTCATGTTTTTTGTAAATTCATTTTGCATTATTAATATTACATTAGTTTTGATTATTTATTATTGGGTATTTTATTTATTTTTAATTTATTTTGAATCTGAATTTGAAAAGTTTTTATTGCGTTTTTATTTTTGGTAGTATACTCATTTCATTTTCATTGCATTTATTTTAATATTGTTTATTTCGTTGCGTTTATTTTAATTATGAATTAAATTTGGATTGTATTTGAAATAAAAAAAATCATGAAGAATTTAGCTTTTTATTTATTTGGTACGTTTAATTTATTTTCCATTTATTTTTATATTTCATTTAGGCCTACTATTTTTCATTCATTGTTATTAATTAGGTACATAGAAAATACAGTTTTTATTTACTTGGCATATTTAATTTATTTTATATATTTCACTTATTATAGGCTATTTAATTTAATTTGTTAATTAAATGTAAATTAAATTTATTTTGAATGCTTCCATTGTCCTTATTTATAAGTCGCTTTTAGATAATGTAAATGTAAATGTATTAATGAATACATTCAGTTTTCATTTATTTGACATATTTTATTTATTTGACATTCATTTTAATTATGATTAAATTTACATGCAATTTCAATATTGACGCATATGTAAAGCGAACTACTTATGAAATGACCAGAACTGAACTGAATTTAAATCCAAACCCAAGCGACGTGTGTACGAGCGCGTCACTGTTCTCGTCATGTGTGTCCGCGGCCGCACGGTGGCGCTGTTCAACTGCGATGCTTTCCAAACGACGGTAAACGTGCTTCAGTGCGTTGTCACTGAACGACAGAGGAGCAGGAGTCACTCAGCAGGCGTGTCGTGTCTTGTGTCAGAACATTAACACATTTGAAGGCTTTCTGCATGGACAGTTAGAGCCATGGGCAGCATATTTCCATTTCGCTTCCAAAGGTATAATTTACGGAGGCCTGCATGTTGCTATGGCAACCAGCCACAACAACATAATAGAATAGAATATATCCTTTTTGTAGTACAAATACATTTTTAGAAAGAATACGAAATGTAAGTAATTAGTAAATTAAAGTAATTAAATTGCAATTCGATGGCATTTAGAGCCACGGAAACGAGCAGTAGATGGCAATGCTAAAATAAAAAAAAATAAAATAAAACCCCATAAAGATCAAGATAATTTAATTAGATATTTAAATAATAACTGTGTTGAACAGGTTAACCTTGACGTTGGTCTGTTTTTGTAAAGTGTTTTTGTATTTCCACTCGGTTCTTTTGCCATATCAGTGTGAAAACTTCTAATCTAATTAGACATTGTCCTCAACACTTAGGCTATATCAAAGTAAAATATAGCTAAATATAAGTGAAAGTTCAACATGACTGAGATAAATCGAAAACTGGCAAACCATCTCCGTTTTGTAATCAAATGCAAAAAAAGAAAGAAAAACAAACGTGCCTAATGTCGGAGGGCAGTTCAGAAAAAAATCTTGTTTATTTTAAATAAACGTTGAGTATATTGTTTTGCATGTATATGGAAATTCAAGAATAATAATTAAAAATTAATATACATTTAGGGCTACAAAAGCATTTTTTTGCTTACTATTAGCATAAATATATCCCACAGTTGATGTAAGTTGATGTTAGACACCTAATATAGCTTTACTGATATTACTTATAAATGTTACAAATTAATTTTAAATATGTAGCATTACACCGGTGTTTGTTAATATTACAGTTAATCGCAAACCAATGGAGAATGAATGCCAAACTTTACTCCCGGTCATAATATCAATGAGATCTGTCGCCGGTAATGTGTATCTTTCACTAGCTTGTCATCTGATTGGTTGCGGCCACTGCTGCTACTTTCTGATTGGTTGCCGTGATCGGCAGGTTCCTACTGCTTTCATTTTTAGAGCTCTGCAGGAATGTAATGGGTGTTACCAGGTGGGCGTGGTCAAGGCGCAGGGGCATTTTCGACCATGTTACCTGATTGGCTGACGTCATAGTGAAACATAGGTTTAGGGGTGGGGTCAGGTAAGGGGGATCATTTTCATATCATGATTTAGAAACACCCTGCAGTTCGAAAACACCTACAAATTCGGAAACGCCCACATTTGCTCTCCAGAAACAAAGCTACGTCCATCTACCGCATGTTTACGTAGAAAATAATTGAGCGGTGCAATGCAAACTTTTGTCTGTGTTTACAAACTCGACTTGCAGTGGTAGGGCAGTGGAATAATAATGATAAAAATAAATAAATAAATAGATAAAAAGAACCCAAGGCCTAGACTTGCGCTTTTCTATACTTATTTTAGCTTGAGTACAATAAGTGCATCCCAAATTCACGTACTTATGCACTACTCTATTACTTTTTAGTATAAATAGTGCGAGTAGTGCATTCACACTGAAAAATTCCAAAAAGAAAAAGTGCACTTAAAATGCCCGGATGATGCAGTAGTTAGGAGTTTCCCTCTTTTGAAAGTGGATCTGACCGAACACCAAAACACACTTGTTGTAGCCAATCGCCTATAAGGAGGCGTGTCTATACGCGATGGGTAGACGCTTGTGTTGCATAGAATGTTCGTCAATGTGGGGCGGGGATATCAAAATAGGGAGCGTGGTCATGTTGAGTTGGGCGGGTTTTTTCTTCTAACAAATCCGCTTACTCCAAGTTTAAATGCTCACACTCTTTAAAGTCGGGTGGATTCTGATTGGCCTTCAATGGTTTTATTGTTAAAAAGCTTTAAGTGATTCCAACTGTATTAGTATGTCATTTTCCTTACAGTTGTGGTGTAGACTTTATACGATATCTTTATCATTACAGTTAACATCCTTGGTCTGTATACATTTGATTTAACCTTTAAGTCTATGGCATGTTCATATTTAATTAGCTAAGTGTGTGCGAAACAATCCATGTCAGTTAATGTTTGTTGTGCGAGTTATTCACAAGAACACAGCAAAACATTTAAAATGGTTTAGTTCTCAATGGAACAGTCATTTATTTCTGACAGAAAACTAAACTCTTTCAAAAACAGCACATTACAAGGGTATTTTTAAGATATTCCCAAAGGCTCAGTGATCAAGTAAAATACATTTTGCTTGTATACTACATTTCCTTCAACAAAAAAAGAAAAACCAAGCAAACCTAAAAAAAATTCAGACAAATGTACAGCGATTGTACAATATTTCTGTTTGGCTCAAACTGGGTTAAAAAATTAAAATAAACCAAATCGCTGCATCCATATTACAAGAGGCACAAAAGACAGAGGACATGCCCTATACATGTAAATGACAACTGTGAACACTTTTGCGGCTTTGATTTCATTAGGATTATTATTTTATCGTTCTTTAAAGGTTATCAGTGTAAACTACACCTGGAAATATAAATCGGCTTTTATTTTTGAACATTTTCTGCAATGTAATAAACATTTGTTTGTACGTCAAATCTTACAACACCATGCAAATGAAAACGGATAACTTTTATTTATTTTTTTTTGTTAGCATTGCTGGGTTTTTATCTTCCAAAAATCACCTTTCACCATCCATAATCAAATATCGTTCACAGACCACTTAAATTATGATCAATAATAATAAAATTAAAAAAAACATGAAGAAAATATTCTGATAGATCATGCAGCACATGCTAATCAGAAACGAAAGGTGACGAAGTTTTTTAAAAAAAGCGCGAGCAAACAAACAAAAAAGAAAATGTGCGTTACAAAAATGTACACAACTTTTCTTCTTTGGTTACAAATACATTGTACAAACTAATTCACAGCTTCTTCCCCCATCCCGAATTGAAATTACAAAACGAATTCAAAAGCCAGAATTAAGTACTTATGTAAAGTATAGCGCGTATACTTAATAAAATCCGAAAAAGGAAAATACTTGATAACTGCTGCTCACCTGTACAACTGGCTATACTTTAATACTTTACAATCTATACACATGTACATTCAACCCCGAACCAACTCAACCATACATGACTGTCTCAGCAATGTTGTTGAATCACTTTTAGTGTTGGAACTGTGCCATGGGGACATTATTGCCTTGTTAAAGAAGTATCTTACATTTCAGAAACCAAAAGAATGGTTCTTTATATATATATATATATATATATATATATATATATAATAGATCTCTGTTACATTGTTCATTTACATTATGAAAATAGCAGCCCTCTAATAAATATATGCAAACAGTGAATCTAAACCGACGAAAGGACTCCTGCTGTAGCTCTGCCAAGCTTTCCATGATAGTTGCTCTCTGTCTCCAGATCTCAATCGCCGTTTAGCTTCCTGCAAAATCTCCACTTTTCTACTGAACTCTTTTGCATTTGCCTGCGCCTGCCAGCAGCCCGTTCCCACAGAAAGCTACCGCACCCATCGTGGAGCCAAATTAGCTTCTCCCAAAATGATTGTCTAACGCATGGAAAGCCAAGCAGCATGTATAACGAAAGCATGGCTCTCCGAAAATGGCAAACCAAGATCTCCTTTGCAGATTGGATGTTTTTTTTTGTGTTGTGTGTTTTTTTATGCAAGTCTGGTGAATCTGGGTCTTCACGCTGTGGACACGTTGGGTTGCGGGGGCAAGGCCACGAGCGTGCCTCCTTCCTGAAGGATGGCGTTGACCGCCGTCTGTTGGGGTGAAGTGCTGCCGAGGCTGTTGAGCTGAGAAGAGAGCTGGGTCAGCTGCTCCGTGTTGGCCAGAGACTTTAATACTGCGTTCTCTCTCTCCAGAACGGAGTTCCTCTCATACAGCTCCTTGATCTGCTCCTTCAAGACCTCCACTTCCTCACGCACCGCGTACATTAAATGGCTTTTCACAAGATCCTGAGGAGGAGAGCACAGCGATGGTCAAAGAAATGTTACAGATGCCAGTTCTTAGATTGGTCTGTGTCTGTGTGTGTCATGCCAGCTTTTTATGGCAAGAAAAGATTTTAGTAAACTATATCAGATCTATTTTTGCTTAAAACTCTAAAATTATATATGGTTCAATTTACCAGCACTTGTGTAACAGAACAGGTTTTAGGGGATAACTTTGTTGAAATGGAATAACTTTTTCTCCTAACAATGGGATTTATTACATTGAGGCTGTTCATGATAAATGCAAGTTTTCATAAATGTACTCTTTATATTTATTCAAGTTTCATATGGATTGGAAAAACTTGAAGAAAAGTTTCAATTTAATGACTGCAAAAATGCCATAATAAAAATAAAAAATCATTAAGTCAATAGAAAGAAATAGAAAACAAGTAAAAGGTAATTTATTTCCACATTATTTATTTTTACTTCACTGATAAATGCATTAACGTATTTAATAAAAAATGTAAAATAAGTGAAAAAAACCCTCACCATAGCTTGCTCGATTTTGTTATCAATGGCCACAACACTGGCGCCAGAGGCACTGCAGAAAGAAAACAAAGACTGTTAAAACAGAAGAGTTTACACTGAGATAGATCTCTTCTGAGGAATATTTCTGTCAAGTCCTGTCAGGCTTGGTTACATCAGATATCTTAAATCACACTTCCAACTAAACCTGCACAGAATGGTACATTAAGATGACATTTCCTCGTTGTGCTTATCAGCACGTATCATATGAAATCATACACGTGTTGAGTGACAGAGATGAGATAACTATTGCAAAATACAAACACTTACAACAAAACTACCAATAGACAGAACTAAATATCAAGTAAGAATAGCAACTATTAATAAATCCCGAAGACAGAAGGGGGAATGAAGACGTTCTTCAACACTGTTAGTGCCGTTCACACAGAACGCGTCATTAAAACACGCGTTTGTGTCGTTATGAGCCGTTAAAAACGGTCACTTTTTTAAGCGCTCCTCGAGACTCTCTCAGGTCAGTTTTACTACTTTCCGTTCCGTCATTCAGTTGCGCAATAACGCTCCGTGAACGACCGCTTAGATTACTACCATCAAAACAATCGAGTCTTTAACGTAAACTGATCATAAATAAATCATACTTCGCTTAACAAACATCTCGCCTGCAGAAGAGATTTAGTATAAACGTACAACCCTTAAAATCGTTTAGATGTAGGCCTATTCATATGAATAGAGTGCGTACGTGACGTGCATGTCCTTGAAGGCTTATTTGTGACAGGTTAAAGGAAATACTTACTGTACTGTTATGGGTTAAAAGGTTTTAGTAAATTAATAGGATGTGAGTATCTTAAAATATTTAAGGTTAAAAAGCTCATGCGTTCAGTACTAGTAATAAGGATTTATACAATTCATATAATTGTGTTAAAAAGTTAAAATCTGACATGTTTACAAAGGGTAACAATTATAAGAGCAATATGTAAACGTTATATTGATTACTTCATTTTGTAGTGCCTAATTTACAGGTGAAAAGTGTTGATCTGTGATCGCCAAAGTGATCTTAATCTATGCACCCGTGATTGATTGCTTTTGTCTTCCAACCCTTTTCTCCGGGGAAATCGCGGTCTTTTCCTCATAACACTAAAGTTTTCAGTGAGGAAACACCTATATCACTCTTGTGATTATTTCTCCCCTTTTTCAGGGGTGTAACATTTTGGAGGCACCGCTGGGATTGCTGTTCAGATGTCCAGTGGCCACATACTGGTCGTTAAATTCCGAGCCAGCTAAATCCCCCCATAACAACCCGGGCAGGGAGGAAAGTGTTGCTGTTCGAAGGGACCTGGATCCTGGTGGCTAAGTACGTGTCAACTGAGGCCATTAAGAGATCATCAGAGACAGTAAAGACCATCTGGTTCAAGTCCTGCACAGTAAAAGTTTCTCCTGTCCTGTCAACATGACAACCACGTTGGAAGAGCTACAGGGAGAGTTAGTAGGGAAATTGCACACCCTGACTAAAGACGAGTTACTAGAGATATGTGATTCTCTTGGCATATCAGGTGAACAGAGAAGAAATGTCCAAGACAAATCCCGCATATCATTGATGACTCGTATCATGATGTTCATTGAAAGAGAGGAATTGGCAGAGTTAGAAGATGGCGGCATGACGGAATTGTTACTACTTCAAGACAAAATGGCGGAGATAATCAGTGGCATGGACAACAAAACAGAGCAAACTGAACAGGATATGGAACCAACAGAAACAGATCGCAGAATAGAGGAACCGAGAGCTGTAACCCCACAACAAGGAGTGAAAACTGAGCAGGTTACTGCAGTCAATGCAATGATCAGTGATTCTCTGCGCCAGCCCCAAATCCCTGTCCATCCTCAGGTGAGCATTCAGCCCTCACCTAGCGCTCAGCCACAGCCCAGTCAATACTGGCGCAAAGAGTTTAAAATTTCTGGGCAGATAGGTGAACCGGGCCAGAAAGAGAAACTGATTTTTTCCAGCCTGGCCCATCAGATTGAGAATGGACTTAACAGAGGTTATCCTGAGGTAGAAATTGTAGATGCAGTAATCAGGGCTATTTCTCCGGGCTCACAGCTCCGCAGCTACTTGGAAGGTAAACCCCAGCTAACTCTTCCCACGCTTAGATGCATCCTGCGTTCCCACTTTCAAGAGAAGAGTGCGACAGAGCTTTACAAACAGCTAACTTCAGAATCACAGCACTGCAAGGAGACCCCTCAAAGCTTCCTGATGCGCGTCTTCGATTTGAGGCAGAAAGTACTGTTTGCATCCCAGGAGTCAGAATCAGGACTTAAGTATGACCCGGCGCTGGTCCAGCGTATGTGTTTACACACAGTCCTTACGGGTCTCCAGAGTGACAGTATCAGGATAGACATGCAGCCTCTCCTGCTAGATAGTGAAACATCAGATGAGGTTTTGCTAGAGAAGCTTAACGTTGCTTGTGCTAATGAAATAGAAAGACGAAATAAAAAGCGGTTTAATGCCACACAGCCTGCTACAAATGTCAGTGTAGTCCAGTCAGATGATACGCCATCTGCAAAGTGTTCTGCGAAGGACGTCAAAGCGAAGATACCCGCAGAACTATTAACAGAGCTAGCTGAACTTAAGACGGGGGTAGATTCTCTAAAAGGTCTCAGTGCAGAGATAGCTCAGATTAAGGAGACATTACAGCAGCCTATGTTTCAGTCACAGCCCTATGCTTATGCCCCACCTCCAGTTAGGAGGCCAGATAGGGAATTCCAGCCACCTCTTCCCCAGCAGCAGTATTACAGCAACTACAGACAGCCCCAAACACCACCCGACTCTGTACAGCATCAATATGCACCTAACTGGTATACAAACCGCTCTGCTCAAGCTACAAGGAGGTGTTTTATCTGCCAGCAGGCCAGAACTGATGAACGCTGCACACACTGCTTCCGATGTGGGAGTGGAGAACATTTTCAAGCTGGATGTAAAATCCGTGGCGTCAGACCATCACGAGAGGCCCCTTTAAATGGGAAAGGGTTACCGCTGAGGGACGAGTGTTAACCATAGCTATCGAAAAGTCCCAGAAATGTGCAAATTGTGCCAGAGAAGATTTAATTGAGAACCTGAAACAATGTTCATTATGTAAAGAGACACTGTATTGTTCCAAAACATGTCAAAACCAGCATTGGACCAAACATTCTGAAAAATGCACTCACCTGAAAATTGACTCTACCAGTAAAAAGCTTTTCTGCACAGAGGAAAACGGCCTCTCTTTGCCATCTCTAGCACAGGTTTGCCACCCCCATAAGGTCACCTCGTTAGTCGGCAGACAGTGTCTTGTTGAGTGTCACCTGAATCACCAACACCTCCAAGCTCTATGGGACACAGGCTCTCAGGTCTCAGTCATTGATGAACGATGGAAAGAGGAATACCTCCCAAACGCAAGGCTGAGAGATGTTTCAGAAATCCTGGACTCACCTGACGATCTAAGATTGACTGCAGCAAATGGGACTGAAATGCCGTACCTGGGATGGATTGAGACAACTTTTCGCCTAGCCTCTGAAACTGACCAAACAAAAGAACTGATCATCCCAGTGCTGGTAATGAAAGGCTGTCACCTATCTCATCCAATCATAGGTTTCAATGTTATTGAGCACATCCTGGCAATGACTGAACAGACTAAGCGGTACAGTACAGTGAGAAAAGCTTTTCCAAGCCTCAAAAGAAACAAGGTGAGCGCTTTTATACAGGCTGTTAGCGCAGAGCAGACAGATGAATATGGGGTGAAAATAAAGGAAAAGAAGGCTGCTGTACCAAAACACAGTAGTATTCAGATTGAGTGCCGTCTAGCTTCCCAGCCTTTCAAAGAGGACACGACAATGCTCTTTCAGCCAGACCTGAACCCTCAGTGGCCAGATGGACTTGAGTTCTTTGATACTTTAGTCAGAGTCAGGAAAGGTGTTTGTCCAGTCATTATGCTTGATGTCTCTAACCCCACTGACCATGACATTGCCCTGTTAGGACGCACAATAATCGGTACAGTACAAACCATTATGACTGTGCTACCTGCCCAAGTCGTTGAAAAAGCTGTCACCTCAGCCACAGTGAATCATACCAGCGTTCGAACCCAATGTAATTCTAGTGAACAGTGGGATCCACCAGTAGAGTTAAGTCACCTAACCGAAGGGCAGAGAGAGGTAGTTAGGCAAATGCTTAGAGAAGAGTGTCACTCCTTCTCCAGATCAGACAATGACATTGGCTGCATTGAACGGTTGAAAATGACTATTTCTCTAAAGGACTCAGAGCCGGTCAATCGCACATACATGTCAGTGCCCAGGCCACTGTATCAGGAGATGAAAGGTTACCTTCATGACCTCATAGCTCAGGGCTGGGTGAGAAAATCAAACTCTTCATACTCTTCACCTGTTGTGTGTGTTCGGAAAAAGGACGGGACCCTCCGGTTGTGTATAGATTACAGAGAGCTGAACCGAAAGACACATCCCGACCGCCAGCCAATCCCTCGGGTCCAAGACATCCTGGACAGTTTAGGTGGTAATTCCTGGTTCTCCCTCTTAGATCAGGGAAAAGCATATCACCAGGGGTTTATCTCTGAAGAAAGCAGACCACTGACAGCATTTGTGACCCCGTGGGGACTCTATGAGTGGATACGTATGCCATTTGGTCTCATGAATGCTCCTGCAGCTTTTCAGCGTTGTATGGAGGAATGTCTGGAAGGGCTCCGGGATAACATCTGCATTCCTTATCTTGACGACACACTAGTTTTCAGTAAAACTTTCGACAGCCATGTGAATGATGTGCGTAAAGTTTTGCAGCGCCTCAGAGAGTATGGCATCAAACTCAAGCCAAGTAAGTGTGACCTCTGTAAACCCCAGGTCCGTTATTTGGGAAGAATAGTGTCTGCAGAGGGCAGCAAAGTTGACCCAGCCGATTTTGAAGCAGTAAGAGCATTGAAAGATATCAGACCAGAGACGGTGGGCCAGCTCAGAAAAATGCTTGGTTTACTCACTTACTACAGACAGTACATCAAAGACTTTTCTAGGAAGGCCAGTTGTCTTTATGACCTCCTGAAAGCAGAGAAAGTACCTGACCACCCACGGAAAACTAAAACAAAGAAAATAAGTCACGTTGTGCCCTCAAACAAGCCAATCATGTGGAGTGACCAGCACCAACAGTCACTTGAACAGTTGATTGAATGTTTGCTTCACCCACCAGTCTTAGGTTTCCCTAATTTCACTCAGCCATTTGTTGTACACACTGATGCGTCACACCAAGGCTTGGGAGCAGTTCTCTACCAAAAGCAAGATGGGAAGCTTAGGGTCATTGCTTATGGTTCTCGAACATTAACAGCAGCTGAGAAGAACTATCACTATCACTCTGGCAAGCTAGAATTTCTAGCTCTAAAATGGGCAATCACTGATAAGTTCCGTGATTATTTATACTATGCTCCGACATTTACTGTGTACAGCGATAACAATCCGCTCAGCTACATACTGTCTACTGCAAAACTGAACGCAACCACTTCCAGGTGGGTTGCAGAATTAGCTGATTTCCACTTTACGATCAAGTACAGGCCGGGCAGAGAGAACAGTGATGCAGATGCTTTGTCAAGGATGCCACTGGATGTAGAGTCACTGATGAGAGAATGTTCTGAAGAGCTTCCACCAGACACTATTACTGCCACGATACAAGCAGTTGAGGTACAGAAAGAGTATGTTGCAACTTGGTCACTCTCAGCTGCATCTATGTCAGTATCAGTTGAAGGTGAGACAACCGCTGCATCCATCAGCTCGATTCCAAAAGGTGAAATAAGAGAAGCACAAAAATCTGACCCGGTCATCCGTCCTGTGCTCGATTTCAAACTATCTGGTTCCAAACCACCAGTTAAGGAGCAAAAAGAATCCAGTCCAAAGATAAAATGCCTATTGCGAGAATGGGACAAATTGACAATAGACAGTGATGGCATTCTGTACAGAATCACTACAGCCCGCAAGCAGTTAGTTCTACCAGAGCAGTACAAAGGTAAAGTGATGCAAGAGTTACACAATAACATGGGACACCAAGGTACTGACCGCACTGTATCACTAGTCCGTGACCGCTTCTTCTGGCCATATATGCAATCTGATATTGAGCACTATGTGACTAAAACTTGTAGCTGTGTCAAACAGAAAAAGCCAAGCCATGAAATAAGAGCTCCTCTGACAAACATTGTGACTACACAGCCATTTGAACTGGTATGCATAGACTTCCTCCATCTTGACAGATGCAAAGGCGGATACGAGTACATCCTCGTTATTGTTGATCATTTTACACGCTTCACGCAAGCCTATGCCACCACGTCCAAGTCAGGAAAAACTGCTGCGAATCTCATCTTCAATGACTTTGCCCTGAAGTTTGGGTTCCCCGTCCGCATCCACCATGACCAAGGGGGAGAATTCGAAAATCAGTTGTTCCATCAGTTAAAGAAACTCAGTGGCATGGCGGGGTCCAGAACAACACCCTATCACCCGATGGGTAACGGTCAAGTGGAACGTATGAACAGAACCTTGTTGCAAATGTTAAAGACACTAACTGAGACACAAAAGTCAAATTGGAAAGAGTCCCTGCACAAACTAGTTTATGCATATAACTGCACCCGTTGCGAAGTGACTGGCTATTCACCCTTTTATCTTCTGTTTGGGAGATCACCCAGGCTTCCAGTCGATATGCTCTTTGGATTGTGCACAGAGACAGGTCCCAGTAACCAGCGAGACTATGTGGAGAAATGGAAACAAGGGATGGAGGAAGCATACGCCATTGCAAATGAAAATGCTCAGAAAAATGCTGAAAGAAGTAAGAAGTACTATGACACCAAAGTAAGGAGTGCAGTGCTACAGCCTGGCGAGCGAGTTCTGATTAAAAACCTTACACCAAGAGGAGGACCCGGTAAACTCCGTAACTATTGGGAAGATACAATTCACACAGTAGTGAGACAAATGGGTTCAGACCTGCCGATTTATGAATTGAGACCAGAAAAGGGTAGGGGACGCTCCAGAGTCCTGCACAGAAATCTACTCATGTCCTGTGACCACTTACCATTTGAGACACAACCAGACATGACTAACGAGGACAAAAGTAAGAAAAAAAGGAGACATCAGCCTGCATCACAGTCTTTTGACTCTGATGAAGACAGCGGGGATGAATATGACCTTCATCATGAGCCACTACAAGTCCCCACATACATTGAATCAGCGAGAGAGTCGGAACACAGACCTCCACCACTAAAAGAGACTGTTGTAGTGCCAGTTCCTGATATGCTACCAGCACAGCTCCTTGTTGAGAAGCAGTTGGAGAGGCCAACAACCGTTAAAGACTTACTTGCTGAAGAGATTAACTTGCCTGCTGAGGAAATGAACTTGCCTGATGAAAATCCGCCTGATGATCATCCATCAAGGACCTTTCCTTTATTAACTCCTGTTGCTGAACCTGAGGACCCAGCCTACCAGCGGCCACAAAGAGAAAGACACCCTCCAAGACGTATCACCTATGATCAGCTTGGTAGCCCTTCCTTGTACAGTATCCAGCCACAACCGCAGTTGTTCTCTGTCTACCCGGTCCCGGCACCAGGACTGGTTCCGTGGTTGCCATCATCACACCAATTTTACCTTCAGCCACCCTGCATGTATGGACTTCAGCAAGCATAACGCTATAGAGATGACATGTTTGACTGCTTTTATGGACTGTTGATTAATGCAAGAGACAATTTGTAGACTATGCCTACAGATCATTGAGTCTGATGGACTGTTGATTAATAGAGAAATGAGTCCTCAATGAGAAAGGACTGCTTATGGACTGTTTATACAGCTGGTCAACAGATATGGACTGTGGATAATGCGTTGACTCTATTTGAGCTGTGACCTTTGACCTCTGCTCAAGTACTGGCTCACAGAAGATGATTTTCTAGGTCCAGAGCCTAAGAGACTGTTTAAGATGAATGTTGGTAATGTCGGGACGACATTTATTTTGTCGGGGAGAATGTGACAGGTTAAAGGAAATACTTACTGTACTGTTATGGGTTAAAAGGTTTTAGTAAATTAATAGGATGTGAGTATCTTAAAATATTTAAGGTTAAAAAGCTCATGCGTTCAGTACTAGTAATAAGGATTTATACAATTCATATAATTGTGTTAAAAAGTTAAAATCTGACATGTTTACAAAGGGTAACAATTATAAGAGCAATATGTAAACGTTATATTGATTACTTCATTTTGTAGTGCCTAATTTACAGGTGAAAAGTGTTGATCTGTGATCGCCAAAGTGATCTTAATCTATGCACCCGTGATTGATTGCTTTTGTCTTCCAACCCTTTTCTCCGGGGAAATCGCGGTCTTTTCCTCATAACACTAAAGTTTTCAGTGAGGAAACACCTATATCACTCTTGTGATTATTTCTCCCCTTTTTCAGGTACGTTGTATACATAAAACTGAGTTGAGTAAAGGTAATAATGAGTTCACATGTTGAAGGTGTGTTTTAGTAGCATTTTGAGTATGTGAGAGTTAAGTTTGCAGAGTTTAAATTGTGCATGAGTGAGCGGAGCCCCCGCTCGGTTACAGAGAAAAATAGCTTCATAACGAGAGCAGCCGCCATTGTATGTCAATTGTGAATAAACAGAGACGCAGTATATAATCTATTTTGCTGTGTTAATTGTATAATGTCTTTCAAGCACTTTATTGAGATGTTTGGTAAATGTAGTTATTGTTTATTGAGCTAAAGCTACTTTGTGCTTGATTGACAGCTGAAGTTATATTGACAAAATGAGTATATTTTCCAGTGCATTATAGAATATGCTGTTGTGACTTAAATAAGCTATATACCATACAAAACTACTATTTGCTGTAGACCTGTTGATCTGTCAAATGTATTATTGTAAAAGATGTGGATCTGTTGATTTGTAAAATGTATCATTGTTGCAAATATAACACTAAAGTTTTCAGTGAGGAAACACCTATATCACTCTTGTGATTATTTCTCCCCTTTTTCAGGGGTGTAACATATTCAGCAACACAATACATTCACTGATCTAACATAATAACCCACAATCAACACAAACGGGTTCACAACAATTATACTTCACTAATAAAACTAAGAAATGAAGAGTCTTCTCCGAAAACCCAGCCAAAGCACAACAGAATGCACTCAAGAGTTTATCTCAGGGTAATAACAATAAAAAGCATCGTGACGTTTACCTGCACCGTGCTCTGCATGATAACGTCCTCCCCGAGTATGTAGGAGAGGATCCGGGAGAGTACGGCAGACAGTAACTCATTCTGCAGCGCATGTTGATGATCGGGTAGTCTCAGACACACAAGTGTGTTAGTGTTAGTAGTAAAGGCGCTCTTCAGGATTTAAGGAATCTGTGCGCTCTCGGGGGGCGTGGTCGCGGGTGACGTCACCCCGAGAGGCGGGGCCACACTTCAGCAGGGACCCTCTACTCGTATTTCCTCGTTTGGGATTGGGAGTGGTCTTACTAAAGTTTATATCGTACAAACGACGTTTTAATGCACTCAAAGCAAACATTTTAGGAAACCGTCAGGAAGGTTTAGAAAATACATTATTATGTGACACTAATGATGCTGGAAGTTGAATAAATCAATAAATAAATATATAACCTTTAATTATTCAAAACCTTTGACTGGTAGTGTGTGTGTGTGTATATATACACACACACACACACACACACACACACACACACACACACCCACACATATACATACATATATATATATATATATATATATATATATATATATATATATATATACATATATACACACACTTTTAAAATTAAAAATGCGTTATGTAGCCTAATGCATTCGAGGACAATGACCTCAAAGAATTCACCAGCCTCCAATTTAATTTTGGGTACTCAGTGATCACAAAAACAAGTTTAAGCCTTTTTCTGGGATGCATGTGCTTTCTAGATCTTATTTCTCTGTCATTCTTACCAGGGATTGTGAACTGGATCGCAGGCACGTCAAACAGACGTGTACATGCAAACCAACACATGCCGCCGCAGATCATAGGTGTCTCCCAAACCGCATCAAGTGTCCTTAAATCTCACAACCGCCGCAACTAGAGCATTCCCTTCAGGCAAAAAAACTAAATCTGAAAAGAAAAAGTGCTGTCAAAATGAACAGACGTATTCTATAGTACTAGAATCTTCCATTAAATGACTGGCAATCAGATGTGTAAAACAGTTTGTGACCCTGGACCACAAAACCAGTCACAAGAGTCGTTTTATTTTAGATAAATAAGCTTTCCATTGAGTTACGATTGTTAAATATTTGGCAGAGGTACAACTATTTGAAAATCTGGAATCGGAGAGAGTGAAAACAAATCTAAATATTGAGAAATTAATCTTTAAGGTTGTCCAAATGAATTCTTAGCATTGCATATTACTAATCAAAAATTAAGTTTTGATATATTTACGATAGGAAATGTACAAAATATCTTCATGGAACATGATCTTTACTTAAAATCCTAATGATTTTTGGCATAAAAGAAAAACTGCTTATTTGGCCGTACAGTGTTTTTTTGGCTGTTGCTACAAATATACCTCAGCGACTTATGACTGGTTTTGTGCTCCAGTCTCACATTTCATGAATGTATTAGCATAAAGAAGCAGTCACTTCTGCAGTCCTCTCAAACCCCTTTCCCTTTTGTGAGAACGCAAACACATCCCAGGATTGATTCCGGGATCAATCCCTGGTTGGGGAACTAGTAACATTACCTGTGTGAACAAAAGCCAGAAATTTATGTTAAAATATATGGGTAACAAGCCATTTGGCTAACCCAGGAGTGTTACTGGGCAGACCTGTCTCCATGTAGGAATGAGGAACATGAGTTATCAGGAGAACTAGCTAATTCTGCAGTAGTTGCTGCGTCTGCTAGTACCTTACTTCCAGCCCGGAGACCTTCGAATAAATTCAGGCAGAAACATTTCTTCGTGCATCTCACAAATATTGTGCAGAACACAACAATCAGCGACTAAATCAGACATCAGACATCGTTACGCTTCAGTAAGCACTGCCAATGACCTTTGAGTTGCCCAAAGGCATTCTCAACAACCATTCAATGGTTTGTGAAACACTTCATAAGCCAGATCTTCGCCAATTAAATGGACAGGAACCTCAACTCGGTTCACAATCATGTAGCTCTGTTTAAAAATAAAAATGCAATATTGTAAAATGCTATTGTGAACATCCAAAGCAAACACTTGCATCTCGATATTAAAAATATCACAAAAAAAACCTACAGTAAATCAAACATTGCTTGCCTCACAAGGAAACATGTCACCCTGTTCTTCTGCCATTTGGAAAATGGGAGAGTTGGACAACAATCAAGCGTCATGTGTGCGGCCAGCCCACATACACATCTGTGATGATCGTTCAGGAGACATGGAGTTCATATCTGTACACATGAAAACAGAAATTTCTGTAAAGAACACAATAGCTTAAGGACTACATTCTGACCAGAACTTGTGGTCGACAACAGCTTGATGTACAACTGAATGCCAGCATCTTCCTGGGGACCAATAATATGGATGTGGCTACAGTCCACCAGCACATTAAGGACGTTTCACGTTCAGGGAACCCATTTATAGTGTTTTGAAGAACTTCCCCCCTCTGGGCAAGGAGATTAAACGTATGAAAAGCTTTCTTTTGTGAAGAACATGAGAAAGTGCTGCCGCCACTGACCGGCAGTAAATCTTTCGAGGACATTGGATGAAAATACAGCCCCTTGAGGTCTTCATAACATGCACATTCTTCTCTCAGAAACACCCTGTATGCATGCGCCGTGTAAACAGAGGTGTAGCTTCTAGCTAGGGATGTAACGATATCAAAATCTCACTGTACAATACAATTTCGGTATTGACCTCACGGTACGATATTTATTGCGATATTGTGGAAAAGCTCACGGTATTGTTAAATAGCTCACGATAGTGTTTGTGATGATAATAGCGAAAAAATGCTGACATTTATTCTGCTTTTGCCAGTCAACAGGCAATTTATTGTTGTATTTATGGATCCATGACGACATAAAACGCTGATCACATAGTGCTTTTAAAGTGCAAGTTGTAGTCAGGAACATCAATATTCTGTATAGTAATATTTGGTTGCATAACTGATGCTTCTGTGCAATGTTCAAAGTTAAGGAGCAACTAGAACAATTGTAAACAATAGGGAATTCCCTTTAAGTGCAAACAAAGATCAAGTTAAGTCAGGTTTAAATGTGCAAGGCAAATAAAAGCAGCCTTTTAAAACTGGTATTTAGGAACATAACTTAAACTTAAATAAAATAGTCAGTCAAAAAGCTTTTTAAAAAACACTGACCTATCATTTAGCTTATGGTCACGTTTTTCATCAGAAAGATCAAAATATCTACATTGCAAGGGAGAAGAAAAAAAAACAGTAAAAAAAATGCTTAAATAGTCTGGCAAAAAGCCTTCTGAAAAACACTGAACTATCCTTTAGCTAATGTTCAAGTTTTTCTTTAGAAAGATCAAAAGATTTACTGCAGAAAAGGGACGTAAATCACACGCTATGTATTCCGCGATGTACCTCGTGATTTCTTGAGCCCTTGCGCTGTTGTGTGGCATAGTTGTTGAAAATGCCTCCTTCAGGGTTTTATGACCGGACAGGACTTTCTTTGTGAGAGAATTTGCGTTTTTTGACACGGCGAAACCAAAATGTTTCCAGACATCTGATTTAAAAGCTGCAGGGGCAGGCACAATCTCAACTTTGGTTTTGTTTTTTTCATCCTTACAAGTATCGCTGTCGGCCATGCTGGCTTGCTGTGAGCTTGTGTGGACAGCGTGCAATCCTATTGGCTTAACAACGGTTGTTGTGACGACGCAGCGCAAAGAATCATGGTCTATGTAGTTAACAATGATTTGTTCCACGGGACTGTGTTTATTCCTCTTGCTTTTTGACGGACACCTGTCCTTTTAATATTGTAACCCAACCACGACGATATCGAGACACGTTTACCACCGCGATAGCGCGATATCGTCAATATCGTTACATCCCTACTTCTAGCATCCGACGGCGCCTCAGTGGTCTACTTCTCCCCGCTTCATATTGTTTCCTACTCTCGGCCAATGTTGCTTCCAGTGTATGCGTTACGTCATTAACTCCGAAAAGAAGTCAATAAAAAAAACCATGTAATTTGAGCATTAAGTATATTATACATAAACAACAATGTCCCTAGTAGCTGATCAGCTGCCATGTTTATAAAGCAATGAAAACACAGTGCATGTTAGTCTATATATACACCAACTGACTGCTGAATTCAATACTATTTACCTAAATATGACCTTTAGGAAACACCTCCTACATTATCTACGATTCTTGAGGCACCATTTCCACAGAATCCAGAAATCAAGGAAACTATTTACAAATATAAATATATCTTGATCAAAATTCTGTGAAGTTCACTGTTATTCCACTAACTCTTGGCAGAAAAGGCAGTTCCTTAACTTGGAAATAAGATCCTTATCTTTTAATAAAGTGAATATCAACAAGAGTGTGCCATGGAAAAATAAAAACATATGTGAGCATGGACCAAAAACCAGTCATAAGGCAAATTTTTTGTTTGTTTTTAAATTGAGATTCATGCATCAACTGAAAGAATAAATGAGCTTTCCATTGATGTAAGGTTTGTTAGGATAGAACCATATATGGCCGAGAATCAATTACGTGAAAATCTGGAATCAGAGGGTGCAAAATATAAAAAAAAATATTTTTTTTTTTTGAAAATCGCCTTTAAAGTTGTTCAAATGAAGTTCTTAATGCATATTACTAATCATTAATTAAGTTTTGATATATTTATGGTGGTAAATTTACAAAATATCTTCATGGAACATGATCTTTACTTAATATCCTAATGATTTTTGGCATAAAAGAAAAATCTATAATTTTGACCCATACTATGTACAGATGGCTATTGGGTCACATATATGAATGAATGCAACTTTAAATAGTCCCTACACTTGCAAATCAGGTGTAATTTTCAAAGTTAAAGAAACAACATTTGACGTGTTTTTAATGAGCTTATGAATGAATCATGTAGTTCTTGCAAGTTTTGTTGATATCTGTGGACATGATAAAATCTTTTTACCCCATTCTCAACAATATATTTCACACAGTATGTTTATGTGTATGACGTCAGATCTTTCTGCATGTTGCATCGTGACTAAAACACACACTTCCAAACACACAAACGATACTTCCTCCTGGCAGTATAAATGCCCCCAAATGAGGAAACTAATTTCTTTAGAAAAGAACCTGGTATTAGTCAAATTGATAGATGTGGAGAGGAACAGGTACTCAAAGATATTTTTAACTCGCAGGGTATTTAGGCTTTATCTGAAAACGTGATATTTCCATCTTAAGTGCAAACAAGTTTTTTTTTTTTTTTTTTACATTTCCGTATGATTAAGTTGGTTGGCGTTTTAATGCCATTACTTGGAAATTTTACTAGTGAGTAACATGGTGAAACACCATAAAATAGCAAATTTGAAAAACCTCTATAACAATGACTGAGGACTTCAGCTGTGAAACAACAAAGAGAACAATCAGACTTAAAGTAGTCCATATGATTTCTCAAGTCATATGGCAGCTTTATGTGACTAACCAATTGATAATCACTGCGAATGGATCAAGCCAGGATCAGGAAAGGTCCTCAAGTAAGGGTTCGAACTTGGGACACCCTTAGCGCAAAGGTGCTTTAACTCAAAAATGGATCTGGTTTGCTAACTAGAGCAACTGAGTCACCAACATATTTGACTCAAAACAATGATTTGTTCACAAATCAGGACCTACGTCTACTTCTCTCATGAACATGCCAAGGAAAACCAAGATGAAAGTCAATTTCAGTGAATAACGCTGACTTTTTAGTCTAATAAAGCTATGGGTATTAATGATGCACTAGTTTTATGTTATTACTTTCTGTAATTTTGGAACTTGAGCTTCATTTACTTTTTAAAAATAAAAGTAAAATACTAATCTGTGAGAAATATGACGACCCAAAAACAAAAGAACTGACAAAAATGAGCTGTTATAGGAGCAACAGCCATATGGACATCGACTAGTTGACTCAACTTTCATCACATTAATGTTGACTTTAAAAAAACTGAAGTCATGCAACCCCAACAAGACATTCTGCAGTAATTTACATGAGAAAAAAGCCTTAAGCCCTATTCACACTGAGACGCAACACTGTGAAAAGAAAACTGTGATTCACTAAAGTAAACTGTAAAGTTTTTATTTAACCAAAAACTTGATTTGAAAATAAAATGTAAGATCATGCATTAAATAAAGGAGACAAAAGCACTGCTGACTGAACTGATCCATTTCAGCAATTAAAATAACATTTGTTTAAAATTTTGCTTTTGTGTGAATTTTGACTTTTTTTTCATTTCAAAGCCTTTGTTTCATATCACAAGTAACAATGAACAAAGCTTATTGAGATCATGTAAATGGTAGGTGAGTTACAAATCACGTTTAGTTTTGTTCATGCATCAACTTGAACAGAACAGATGTCAGTTCATCAAAATGAAGATTGTTTAAAAAAAAACAGATGTTATCAACCAGCTCTACCTTGCACACAGCTGACATGTTTAGCTGTTGCAGGCAAAGTTTTCAGCTGCTGGAATTTTGGAGCATCACTACTAAAAACATCATCATGTGCGAGATACTGCAAAAGAAGCACATGCAATGGTCAAGTGTTTAGATTTATAGCATGATTACATAAATAGAAAAAAAAAACTCAGTGTGAATGGGCTAAAAATGTCTTTCAGAGGGTATCTTCCCTCAAGTGTCCTGGACATCATGTAAAGTTCAAGTAGGTTCTTCGGCTCGAAATCAGAGTCATGAGTGATTCATCCTCAACACCCCATTTGTTGTAAACAAGTCCAGAGTCTTGAGAGATGCTCTTAATTGATTCGTTGAGCTGTTACATAATGTTTTTGGTCTGCACACAGCTGGCCTAGAAACAATGGCCTCCTACCGCTGGTGGGAGTCATGTGGGCCCCTGTGATTCATGCGGATCACCCGGTGTTACCACCTCCATCCACACGCACTCCAACAGGCGCCTCCTGCTGTTTAGCAGAATGCATGCTACGGCTTAGTTAAAAGGTTTATTTAAATCTGCAAGCATTCATTGTTTTGCAGAGAAAATGAGGATGGAAATGCTGACGAGCCTCAGTCTACACTATGAAAGCACTTTAATGAGTCAATCTAATATGGAATCATTTTCAACCACCCACACACTTAGCCAGTCAACAATGCTAATGGAAAAAGTCAAGTGGTACATGCCCAATGTCAAAATGCTGCTTTATTACAAGAACATTGCACCCAAAGGAGGTGCTCTTAAGTCATTTTTAAGTCAACTTCTAAAAACACTGATTTGACTTTAATCCTAAAGCTAGACATATAAAATGATATCTTAAGTAAAATCATTCAAAACATTAATCCAAGTTGAAATAATGTGAGCTATGTGCAGATATTTGCAGTATATATATATATATATATATATTTATTCACTACATAATGCAGGTTAAAGTCTATTTGTAGATGTAACCACACAATTGAACAATTTGAAGGACGGATAAGCAGATCATGAACTAGCTGGCCTAGAATCAATGACAATCCTTGCTAGCTCACAATCTTTGCTCTGCTGCTTTCTTCATTCTTAAATTCTAATCCTACACAAAGGAATCCATTACACAACCCATATTTGCACTCTGATTTCCAAGGGCTTAACATTGTGCTTGATTTAGCCAGTCGTTGCGGTTTTCTAGAACATTGGTGAAGAAAAAAAAATGTAACCAAATTCAATTAATCATAAACGCCAACTGATTTTGTTATCCGAATTTGTGAGGACATCTTTACAAAAACATGCAGGTTTGCTCAATAATGAAAATACTGTCATTTACTTGTATTGTTCCAGACAAGTATGACTTTTTCTATGCATGCTCATTGGAAATACATAGCGATATCCCTTTCTGCAAATCCATACCTGCATACCTATACATATGAATCGCTGCAGTTTCTAGTTGAAATTAATACTAGTGGCAGTAAAACTTTAACAACATTTATTCCTTTCCACACAATGTATAATTTACAGGTCTAGAGTTTTGATTAAGAAAGCCTAACTTTCAGAATATTATATTACGACTTTTCACATGCTGCGAGATTTGAAAACTGATTAGCGTCACATATACAGCTTTTTATGTATGGGTTTTCAAATGCAGTAGGTTTGCTCAGTAGCTCACCCGATACGCCATTGCACTTGTGAAGTGAAGCGCTCCAGTACAAATCCAGTGAAACTACAGTTTGACAAAACAGCTCAAACCAACATCTAAGGAAGTTAAAATAACAGGGTTGCATAAACGCAAGAATTCTTATATCACTTTTTCGAATTTTTCTATCACTTTTTCTTCCCTTAACACTATTGTGTAAGTTTAGGGTTGGGTTTGGTGTAGGGTGTTTGTTATTTTCCAATACGATAGAGCATTAACCTTTTTTTTTTAATTCTGAAGCAACATCCAAAAACATGGCCAGGGTCAAGAAATGTACATGCATTTTTGAGACTATTTTCCCAATATTGAGATTTTTTTGCAACCTTAGGGCCCTATCATACACCCGGTGCAATGCGACGCAAGGTGCAATGCAAGTGTGTTTGCTAGTTTTAATCCGGCGCCGTTCGCATTTTCCCATCCAGCACCACGTCGTTTAATTAGCGAATGCATTTGCGCCCATTTGTGCACCCATGGGCGTGCTGGTCTAAAAAAGAGGTGTGTTCAGGCGCATTGCTATTTTAAGGAGCTGAAAATAGACTGTGCCATATACCAACTCAAATCTGGTCTAAAGTCAATGGTGCACTATTTTTTTGTTATTTAAAGAGCGCGTTGGTAGAAAATGCACCTCTGGGTGGGTCCACAGTGCGTGTTGACTTTGCTTATCACACACAGGGATGTGCATCAGCCAAATATTGTCAGATTCTAACAAACCATACATCAATGGAAAGATTATTAATTCAGCTTTCAGATAATGTATAAATCCTAAGGTTCAAAAATTGACCCTTATGACTGGTTTTGTGGTCAATGGTCGCATATTTCCAAAGAGCCTAAACTACTTTATTTTGTGTAATTGAGCGGGAGATTTTCGCAAAATAGTCCAGGCCACTCTTGTCCATACAAAATAATTAGACCATGACCTGTCAAGCTTCATAAAGAGTTGATTTAGAGTGAAGGAAAGATTTTTGGTGAATAACTAACTGGTCTACTTTCACTGTGTGGAGAAGAACAGTTTGAATATTCTGCCAAATCTCTTTGTGCTCCAACCAAAGATTAGGATTTTTGAGGGAAACATTCCTACTCAACATATACAAATATAATTCTGGAACAGCTACAGCTCACAGATGTAATGGACATAATCAGTCTCTGTATCAATAATCCAACAACTTAATCTAGAAAAAAGCCAATGCATTTGCACGAATATATGCAAATATTGTCAAACTAAAGTATTTCCATGGAAATCTGCCTGTAACTAAAAGCCCTGGAGCCTTTGGATGGAGATAAAAGAGTGGTATAAATAGTCAAATAAGAAGCACAAGTTTCCTGATCTGCACTGAAGCACATCACATAAATCTCAAGTCTTGCTTAAGGTCTTGAGACCTTTCAGGACAATGGTTTGATGGTTGTTAACACTTTGCTTTAGTGGGTACAGGAGCAAACATGAAGCAAATCTGAAATCTGCTTTTGACATGAATTTGAATATAATGAGTTATGACTCACGGTAATGTAAAATCCTTCTGGCTCACTGTCAGTACAATCCCTCCCTTTGTTTAAGAACTACTGAATTTTCAAATCAATCAAATGTCAATTTGTGCCTCTGAGGTTTAAGTTAAGTACTCAATGTACTCATGCAGAAACACATTTAAAACACCTCTAATGGACATTTTGCTCATAGAAAAATAGTTCGACAAATTACACATTTTAATGAGACAACTTAGCAAGAATTTTTGGAGGCAACGCAGCACGGTGTCCATCAACAAATGGACAGATATATTTATATAAACTAATATATATACATATAAAACGTTTTTTTTTTATGTTTCATTTGTAAATGTAAACAACACTCATTTATCAATCACACGGGCATAAATGAATTCATAAAGTTAAAAACTTTATTGGCATAATTATCAGGCATTTACAGTATTTGCAAAATATATGGTAGCAAATACTAGCATAATTAACATTATAAAGAAAATGTATTAGGTAAAGCGATAAACAAATTGAAAGGGGAAATAAATATATATTACAATAAATATAAAAATATAGCGCTGACAAATTCATAAAAATTATAATACAAATTATAATAATAATACCGGGTTGCTATGGTCACACAGGTTTGTTTACGCATTAAACTCGTGGCAACAAGAAATGAATGTCGTTCCCTCAACAAAACATCTCGAGGCCATGACACTTAATCACATTTCCACGAGTTAATATGTCATGGCCACAACAAAATGAAGTGAATCGAACAGGTCTCCTCCCAGTCACCGTACCCAACAATGTATCTTTTGTTAACTTTTAATAAATTGATGTTAAATTGTATAAGTTTCATGAAATTAGGCAATGTTTTTGATTAACCCTAAATCAGGCAACGTGACCCACGAGTCACATAGTCTTTATTGTCTTTTTTGGGGCATAAGAACAATTTTTTTATTAAATCCTTTTATCATTTATCAATGCCTGGTCTGTCTCAAGTATGCTGGTCACATGATTTGCTTCAAGTTTTCAGTGGTATGTTAGTCAGCCTGATCTAAATCCAACATGGCTGCCAGTGGTGGAGAACATTCAGATTTTGAGGTAGTTAATTATATATTAAACTTACTTTTCTTTTGGAAAAAAAATTATATTACTGCTAACATTAATTCTGAACATTGTCTTAGGGTGCTGAAGAAAGAAATTTAGTCATATGTTGTGTATGTTGTTATTTAACACGTTTTGAAATGTATGTGACTCCTGAGTCACGTTGCCTGTTTAGGGTATAAAAAAGAGAACATTGAGTAAATTGAGAATATACATGACATTACACTAAATTTAAATGGTGGTAATTTAAGATTGTTTTGGAATATAGACATAAGTTTGGTCTTGTTTTAAAAAAAGAAAAGAAAAAGTAACTTCATAAAATGATTACATTTACTGTAAATCAAATGTACTCTAAATATTTTATGTAAAATATATATTTTACAAAATAGTTTTTACTCTAAAATTACCAAATCAAAGTCATATGTCTAACCAATTTGTGTTCTAAATTTTAATTTGATATCACAAAATGTAACTTCCCATGAGATTTTTAGGCGTTGTACCAAAAATAGCCACTGGGTGTTTTTTTTATGCATTCTCCTGTATCAAATTTAAACATTTCAGTCTCAATATCAAAAAAAAGTTGGCAGATGGGACTGTAAGACTCAGAACTTTCTGATGATATGCGTTTTGTCAAGATTATAAAAGTTTTTTTTTAATAAAGTAGTTCAAATAAATTGTGTAATACAAAACCTGACACCACCTCACTAGGTGAGGATCTTGGTAAAAGAAATTAACCCCATAACTGCCACTGTCCCACCTGTGGGACGCTTGCCACTGTTTTTTGTTGTTGTCTTTTTCTCTGTTGTCTTTTACTAAATCTTTTAGTAATCATCATAAATCATATATCATTTGAAAGCTAAAAAGCCCAAGATTCAGGAATCAGACATTTAGAGTAAAACCTGTTACATAAAATATTTATAATAAATAAAATATAATAAAATTAATATAGCGCATATTATTTACAGTGCATTTAAACTTCTATAACTTTTTGATACTTCATTTTTTTGAAAAAATTCCACTTTTGCCAGAATCTGCTTATTTTCTTCTTTAAAAAGAGACCAACCTTAGGTTATATTCCAAAGGGTTCATAAATTACAGCAACTTAAGTTTGGATAGTGCACTTTAATGCCTATTTAAAAATAGGGGGGTAACAGAGTACCATTTTTATGGTAAAGCAAGGTCCGATTTCAAAATGGTTTTCACAGGCTGAATCTTGAGTTCGTAAGCTTTTGAATGATATATAATTTGTCAACATTACATCAGGTAAAGTATAGGATATAATTGTTTTAACCATGCAGTGGCAAGTAGGCCAGTAACATTTAACAGATTAATGACTTGGTCCTTTTTTTATACCCTAATCAGGCAACGTGACCTGGGAGTCACAACTCATAAAATCCCAAATATATCAAATATTTCAAAAATTATTTTGGATATGTTTTACTTAAGCTCAGATGGTGTAAAAAATGACAAGAAAATATTTTTTGCTTATCATTTTCCACTCTTGCCTGTTTAAGCGTTAAAGGGATCATATGATGCGATTTAAATTTTTCCTGTCTCTTTGGAGTGTTACAAGCTCTTGGTGAATAAAGAAGATCTGTAAAGTTGCAAAGACTAAATTCTCAAATTTAAAGAGATATTCTTCATCATAGTTAAGACTCTGCCACGCCCCCCTAAAATGTTTAAACTAGGGGTGTGCACAGATAGTCAAACATTCGAATATTCGTTCTGCTCTAATTATTCGATAAATAAAAATGATATTCGAAATTCGCAATAAAAAAAAACAATTCACAATAAAACCTAATTTGGTCACTTTCTGTGATTCTCTATGGCATATTTGAAGATGTAGGCAAGCAAAAAATAATTAATGAATCAATAAGGCGCCGCTCAGATATCGCGCCTAAAAACGCGTGGAAAACGCTAGGCGTGCCGCTTTCTCCTTCTTTCCAAAGCGCTCGGGCAGAAGCGCTCCTGAGGCTGCTGCCGTTGCTAAGCAACCATGATGCGCTCTCCATGAAGACGCGGAAATTTCAGCAAAGGATAAATGGATTTGCAGCACAAAAAAAATCGCTTTCAGTAGCTCTGCTACTAAATTTATTTAAAAATGGCAATCCATATACAGCTATGATCAGCTGTTCTTTCATCTTGGCTGAGCTTTCAACGTTGTTACGGGAAAGGATTAAGCTGAATGTTTAGTTCTTGTCAAATGACCCGCGGTGCGCTTGCGGCATTCTGAAAAGTTGAGATGTTTTTAACTCGATGCTGTGCGGACGCGCCTGGAAAAAACGGGACCGCGTCGCACCGCGTGCACATCGGTTCCGCGTCATTTCCATTATGAGCGCGCATACCAGCGCCTACATTGGAAATAACGAACTTGAGCGCGCAAAAGAGGCGATATGTGAACGTCCCCTAAGAACTGCGGTCTTCTACAGTACTTCAAAAATGCCGTGGAGAATCACAGAAATTGACCGAATTAAAGAACATTGTTGCGGCATCTCTCAAGCAACGAATAAACACCGCTAACTTGGAGAATGCAGTGAAAACTCCTCTTCTCGCGTCTGCCCTATACCCTCGGCACAAACATCTCAGGTTTCTCAATGAAAACATGAGAGAAGAAAAAAAATTTTTTTGAACATTATCTGAACATTTTCCTTGATGCGAGTGGTGCGGATGCAGTCGCCACCACCAACGATGAATGAACCCACTCAGCGATGATTACAGAGAGTCCAGCCGAGACGAGTGGGAACAGTTCTGGCTGGAGCCATGTATTCCACCAGATGAGGATCCCATTCAGTGGTGAAACGAAAACACGAAGCGCTTCACAAAACTTATTCGCTTAGCACACCGTTATTTGTGAGTCCCGACAACGTCTGTGCCGTCGTTTTCTCCGCGGCCGGCCTTATTGTTAACAGACTAAGGAGCCGACTTTCCCCCGATCATGTTTACATGCCCGTATTTCTTAACAAGAACATGTACAACACAGGGGTTAAAGTGGAAAAAAATCCTGAGCCTGAACTTTTGGGGGGGGGGGGCGGTGTTTGGAGAGAAACTCCACAGACAGACTTAATTCAAATATTGACGATAGTAACAAAAATACAGTAACAAGAGCTTAAAGTGCTTAAAAAAATGGTAAACAGACTGAGATAGACGTGAATCTCTTCAATGATTATGTTTGGCACCATTTATTTAAAAGTACTATGTCAAATAAACTTCTAAACAATAACAAGTGCTTAAATAATTAAGTGCTCAAAAACTGAACTGCTAAACTGAAGATTAGAAGTGAAATCAAGGCTATTATCACTTTTTTTTCTGGGATGTAACTCGCATGTTGATTTGAAACCAACAGGCTAGTGAACGCTTTTTTTGTCTTATGCCAGTTTTCTACACAGGGTGACCAGTGGCTGCGAAATTCTGAATGACAAATCATTTTCTGCTATAAATGTGCACACACGTATTTTTTAATCGCAGACATGGTCAGTTATAGACAACGGTGTATCAGCTAATAGTTGCTCCCGGCTATAGAGACCTGCACTCCCGCGGGAGTGCGGCGCGGGACCCAGTGCCACCGAGTGCGGCGCGGGACAATATTTGACGGGGGAATGCGGACGCGGGCGGCAAGATATTATTGTGTGCGGGTTGAGGGAAAATAAAATTATTTGCGGGACTTCCGCAAAGTGTAAATATCTAACAAAATAAAGGAACTAGAAACAAATAGACCTTTATACATAATAAAATAATAGACTTTGCGGAATGGGAGGATGCGGATGATACCATAGACAGCGACGCGTAATTTGATTCCGAAACAGCGATATATTTAAATGTCAAATTGGATGGATTAGAAGCACACAGACCGGATGATGTCCTCCAGTGGTGGAAAAGACGAATTTCCGAGATTAAGCAAACACGCCATGTACCTTGCATTCCAGCTAGCGCACCAACGGAGAGGGCTTTCAGTATTTGCGGTCGCATACTGAAGCAGAGACGGATTAAACTGAAGCCCTCAACAGAGAACGACATGATATTCCTGCATGGGCACAAGTAGTCATTTTTTTTAGTCAATTCAGTTTATTTCTATTTATTTATTTAGCTTAATATTTAAAATTGGTCTATTTTGTTATTGAGGAATAAGGATATTTTTTGTTAAATGTTTGAATGAATTGCTCAGGCCCCATAAGCTAGCCTACTTTTCCTTTGAAACTGAAATAAATCCAGGTTTATTATTATTATATAATTTATTAGGCTATATAGCCTTATTATTATAGGTATATATTTTTTATTTACATTTCTTACTTTTTTTTTTTACTGTATTTATATGTTCTAAGTGCCTTGTTCATGTTCATACTTTTAATTAAACGCAAATAAAACTAAACATTTGTTTATTTTCCGTTTCTTTTTAAATTTATATTCAACAGGGGAGCAAGTGAAAAAATAAGAGTAGCAGGCAGAATATGCAATGTATAAAAAAAAAAAAAAAGAAAAACTACTATACGTTTACCCGCGGGATTTTGCGGGCGGGAGCGGGACGAAACTTGATTGTTTGCGGCCGGGAGTGGGAGAAAATAACATATTTTTGCGGGAGCGGGACGAAAAAATCCCTCCCGCGCAGGTCTCTACTCCCGGCAACGTCGTGGTAAGTTTGAGTGCACAGGCAGCGGCTCTATGACCGGAGTCTGGTGCTGCGTTACAGGCAGGTTTTAGCTCGCAAGTCACTATTTCAAACCACGACTAACGACTTTGTACCGTTCCAAGCAAGTCACGCCAAACTTTCTGAGCGCAAGGAAATTTTGCTAGATTATTAATTTTATTGCAACGTTACATTGTCCTAAAATCTATTTTTCAACGTGTACCACTTGCATAAACACTGCATCCGTAGGCGCTGTTGTTTCGCATGCTGTGTGACGTCAGAACTCAGAGTACATCGATCTAGTACGAGTTCACGGGTGGGAAGTCACGGGTTTGACTGCCGTTCCAGTGCACTTTCACAGGTTTAAGGTTGGAAAAACACGGGTTACGGGTTGCCTGGAACGCGACATAAATCATAACGAGCAAGCACTTTCTTACCGCTGCTGGCATACAGAAGCTTCCTCGAGCAAATCATGCAGAAACAAGCCCCGGGCTCTCTCAGTTTCTTGCACCAACTGCCAAAAAGCGCCATTTATTTTTGAGTCCTTTATCTATTTCTAGGAGTCTAGGACATCATCCCAAGGCTTCATAAACTTACGCTCCATTTTTGTTTTCTCCGACAACGCTAACGTGACATTGACGTATGAGCGTCAATCATCCTGTGTTGCAAGGACACGCCCTTATCTGCTTCTGATAGGCTTGTAACGTTAGTTAAAGCTGCGTTCCTCTTATATGATTGGTATAAGAAATAAATTGGCTCGAAATTATTAAACTGCATCTGCTGGCTCTCGAATATTATATTATTATTTTTTTCCTCACGGCCACGCGCCGGAGATCCGGCACGGTGCCGGAATACTTTAAGCCCTGACAACAATAGAAAAAAAAAGCAAAAAAGATTTGCTGACAGTTTCAAAGTTTCAAAGTTAAGTGTAAGCTACATTCTGTACAATGGCCTAATTGCTGCAGGCTGCTTTACGTTTTTTCTTTGTTCACTTTTTTTTTTTTTGCTTTTAATCTTTACTTTTGTTTGTTTGCACGCATTGTTAAAGGTTTTCAGCAACAAAACAGGATGTGTAATGCTCAAGCTTATTGTGTGTAAGCTTGTTCAAAATGACGGAAACAATAAATGTTGCTGAAAAATAACGTCTGTGTCATTAAACTTAATTTAAATAAACGAATATTCGTTTTTTGTGAGCTCAAATATTCGAATGTGATATTTGTGGAAAACGCCCATCCCTAGTTTAACCCTCTGGAGTCTAAGGGTATTTTTTGGGGCCTGGAGAAGTTTTGTCATGCCCTGACATTTGTGCTTTTTTTCAGTTTCTTATAAATATCTGAATGGGTAAAGTCTAATCTCACTGTAATCAGCACAAACTGGGCTGTAATAATATGTGAGCAGCATGTATGTACATGATTGTGTTTTTGAGAAAAAAATATTATGCGTGGTTTGTGAAAAATTAAAAATGTTAAAACACTTGAATAAGGCAAAAAAACACAAAGGACAATGGTTCCCGGGATTTTTGAGAACTGGAGCTTGTAGCCTAGAATTTTTCTTTCTAAATTATGTGAAAATCATCTTGTTTACTTACTTACATTAAACAATATATTGATTTAAATTTTAAATTTAATTTTATTAAATTTTTGGTAAAAGTCATATGTGAGTAGGCGTCAACTATCATGAATATCATTGTGATTTACACCTGAGAAGACAAAGGCCCGCAT
Source organism: Carassius carassius (assembly GCF_963082965.1). Taxonomy (NCBI): domain Eukaryota; kingdom Metazoa; phylum Chordata; class Actinopteri; order Cypriniformes; family Cyprinidae; genus Carassius; species Carassius carassius. The sequence continues at coordinate 32,284,977 of NC_081770.1, forward strand.
AATGAGCTGCATAATGAGCTGCATAATGAGCCATTCAGTCATCTGTGCCACTGAGAGGAAGGAGTTACAAGAGAGAATGTGAGAACAAAATAAATCTATATAATTTTATGTTTGTAGTTTATTTAGAATATATTTAATTATCCCACAACAATTTAATATCCACTTGGGGGAGCAGTTAAACAGTTTATTAGAAACAATCAAAGCTGACTTTCAAACTAATTTGTTTGCATCATTACTCCAGTCACACAATCCTTCAGAAATCCTTTTAACAATCTTATTTTCTACAAAAAAAATGTTTTATTGTTATTATTATCATCATTATTATTAATAATGTTGAAAAGAGCTGAGAATATTTTTTCAGTTTTTTTAGGGGGGATAAATTAAAAGAACAGCATTTTTTGTTAAATTTGTTAGTTACATTTATATTATTTACATCAAGCTTTTGAATGGTGTATATTGTTATTGAAACTTCATAATGTTTCACTTAATTATACATTTAATCAGGAATTATAGTTTGGAAAAAGTCTAACTAGTAAAATGTTTACACGTTATGTGAAAACTAGTACAAGTATATAAATAAATAAAAAGAGACTTACTCATGTTTATGATCTCTGCTGAATAAAGTGCTTCATTCTTTTTCTTCTGAGGAAATCCATTTTTTCAAATCCTCAACCACATGACATCTTTTCGGGGTTAATTATGTCTTATTCCTCTCATCGCGAAGCAAACAGTAAAATAAACACTTGAAGAACAGGCTCGCTGCTTTTTCTTCTGTTATGGGCGTATTCAAGCCGCGCGCTTCAGTTTGAATCTCAATAGCGAATTCAGCGCGGGGGGGTGGTCTCATTAGATATAATGAAGGGAGACATGAAAAACAGACATCGCGTTGTTTTCATATGGATTACTTTATCACAGAAAATCTATTTTCGACGGCACTTATTTAGTTTAAAAATAGACATGTCAAGCTTTCTATAGATATCTCTCTCATGTATCTTCGTTGAGTATTCACGGAGTTACAGTTCATTTTAATGACATGTTTGTAAATAAAGATCAGCGCAGACAAAGGCTGCAGACAGCACACCTTGTTTGTTATCTTTATTTTATAAGTGCACAAAGTTTTGTTGTTATTATGTCTGTATACAAAAAAAGTAGACCCTTTACAGATTCGATTGATGTATTGCTCTTATCTGTACGATTAAAACTGAAAGTGTAATTTAAGTTCTTTTCGGGGTCATCAGGAGAAAATGACTCATAACGAGTATCCGCGTTAATTGACTCCAGAGGGTTAAACACGTCCCCACAGGTCTACGTCATGATGTGGGAAGATTTGTGTAATGCTACCCAAATGTACCAAAAAGAAGGCGTGGTTTCAGTAACACAGTTAGTGTTGAACAGTTGTTACAATTCCGACGAGTGCTTGCAGTGTTCTTGGCCAATCAGAGCAGACTGCGCTTGTCAGAAGTAGGGACTTTGTAGAAAACCACGCGTTTGAGAGAGACGGGGCATAGAGGACCTACAATAATGTACAGTATTTGAAAAATAATGTGCTTTTTAACATTAAAGCATGTCAACATATTTGTTACATCAAATACACAAAATAACGATCTTTAAAAAAAAAAAAAACATCATATGACCCCTTTAATAAATCCTGATTTAACCATTATAAAAGAGTCCTGAAAAAATCTGGGGGGTTGGGGGGTGGGTAGTTGGGCCCTAAATGAGGCATATTATTACATTAATGAATACTGGCAAAATACTGGTGAACACATTATGGATTTTCATGTTTGCTTTACATTTCTACAGAGATAAGTATTATTTTTCAAATTTTAACCCAAAATAGGGTGGTGTGAATAATGCTTGGTGTGCTATAAATACATGTCTGTTTCATTCATACTGTAAGCCCTCATCCACATATGCCTCACAATAGTAATATAACCTCTGGATTAGTATGCAGCAAAAATATGTTAATAAATGGGTATTTTGTTGTCAACAGGTTAAATGCTCTCATTACTCTGGTGTGTATGGCTTTCAGAGAGATGAGCAAGCGCCCAAGCCAAAAGAGTCAACAATGGACCCTTTTCACATTTCCAGAGTTCTCAGAAGAGGTAGTAGTCATAGGTGAGTAAACCGTGATTCCATGATTTCACAAACATTTTTACAAGAGTTACAGATGTTAGACACTTAGACCTGAAACACTTCCACAAATGCCATGCTCACTCCATGCACACTCACGGCTGCCAAGAGTTCAATGTAATACACACACAGTGATCATACCCATCACTGATGGCCTTTGACCTGCCGTTTGGAAAGGCCTGATAGAAAGCCGTGGAGGGATTCCTTGCAGATAAAAGAAAAAGAGAGAGAGAGAGATAAATAAGGTAATATAATGTCAAAGATTTAAAAGGAAAAACCAAAACAAATTTGCTGTGATGCCTTAAGGGCTTTTAAGACAAAGTTGAATGGCCATTCATATATCGAAGAGTGAAAAGGCTCAGGGTGTGAAACGGCTCTGGCGTCTAAGCCCCAAGCTACTGGCATGAAGTATTCAAAGTTCAGAGTGAATATATGCCAAACAGGAAAAGTCAGAACAGCCATTGAGTGTGAGACACGGATCCCCTACACAAATGATCACATTGATTTACAGCCAAGTTTATACAGCTTAACTAAAAGAAGATTAATTAGATTTTCTTTGGTTGATCATGCAACACAGTGAATGTTACAAAGTGACTATTATACTTTGAGCAGCAATTACTAGACTCACTTCTTATAGGTTTTTTTATCTTTAAATCTGACTTCACTGGAATTGTGTGCAAGCTCACTGCTGCCAGTGAACAAAAAAATGTTACTGAGAGTTTTTGTATCACAACTCAAGATTTTTTCCCCTCACAATTTTGAATTCTTTTTGTTTTAGAATTATGGGTTTAAATCTGGCCATTCTGATTAAAGTCAGAGTTGTGAGTTTATATCTCGGAGTTCTGACTTCATAACACATGACTGCGAGTTTATATAACACAATTCAGAATTTTATAGCAAGATCATATCTCAAAATACCCAGAATAATCTCACAATTACAAGAAAAAAAGTCAGAATTGCAATATATATTTTAAAAAAAATGCATTTGCGAGAAAAAGTCTTTGTGAGATTATGAAAAAAATTGCAAAAGAAAAAGGATGCAATTACCATATTTTATCTTTTATTCAGTGGCAGAAATGGGCTTCCACAGAACTGCCATGACTTCTTGTTTCTATAATCATAATAATAAAAAAGCTAATTATAAATCTAAAGCATCTTACACGCACATACACACAATTATTCCAAATGTTTAAATGGAGTCTTGGTCCAAAGGTTGGCCTTGAATACAATACTGAATAATTTACCATTTTCAGCTATAAAATAGCTGTCTCTAACCCAACAGAAGTTGTGATAGAAATGGTATTGGTTTAGAAAACACAGAAGGTCAAACCTCATAATTAATAAAGCACCATTTAGTTACAAAAAAGGTAGTTTGGGGAGAGAATCTGTGGAATAAATCCATTATGAAACAAAATGTGTTGAATGGAGATAAGTGTGCTACACTCTAACTGGTACATGAATGTAATGTAGGCAATTAAGGCAAAATATTTAATAATTTCTTTCCCTCTTTTTTTTTATAAGTAGAGCTTGCAAAGTGAAGTCCAAAAAAGGTGTACATTTGCAAAAAGTGCACGCACACAACATAAAGAAAATGAAGGACTTTATAGATTTGTACTCAAATTTGCAAAGCTTTCTACAGAACTCTTTGCAAAAATTTCCATGTGGGCTTAGTATCTGTTGAACAAATGGTTGCGTAAATTCAGTCAAAAAGACAAAACGGAAACAAATACAAAGAGAAAAGATAATTGGCAAAATTCCCTCAAATGGTGCTTACAACAAACACTTCTGGAAATATTCTTTCATGTTTCCACCAAAAGATGACAACTGACGAATGGAATTACCTTGGGGACGTGAAGCTGGCAGAGGATTACGCAGGAACAGGTTTCTGTACACAGAGCTGTATAAGCTCTAATAACAAAGAACACATAGATACAGAGCATTCAAAGAAGAGGGCATCACAAAAACTCTTCTTCATATTTCAGGATGTCTGCTATCAACTGAAATTAAAATGAACGGTTTATAATACAGGGACACAGAAAAAGGAGACTCAAAAAAAAAAAAACATCTTAACTGTGTCAGTGTCAAGTGACGAGTTGAATCATTTGGCAAAATAAGGTCACTATCACCGTTAGATTGCCATGCTTACCACACCTAACACACCATTAGCTGGCAAGGCATCTGACACATTTAACCCCGCCCACTTCGGGAAAATGTTTTGTTTAATAATTCATGGTTAATCTTTAGCCACATAATTTGCAAACACTGGCAGTTCACCAACATGAAGGACAAATACAGCTCTACTGATATCTAAAAAATAAATATTTCCTACAGTCAGGGTTAGTTATTGTTGCTCTGCCATGCCGAGCAGATTATATGTTTTTGTGCTGAAAGCTTAAGTCTTCATTTCTGTTGTCATACAGTAATTGTTTTGGATCGAAAACTGTACCTAAGGTGGCCCAGGTGCAAAGTTGGCAATGTTGAATACATGTATTATGTTCAGAAACACCTTGACAGACTGCTAGCTTTCCAAGTTTCAGCATGTGAATTTAGCATTACTAGTGAAACACTTACAAACAAAAAGCAAACACAAGTGTAATTCTACAAGCAATTATAGATTGATTATTCTGAATGTGATCTGTAGCTGCGTTTCCATTACCCTTCAAATTGTGCAAAGTTAAATTGTGAATTGAAACTTCAACCAATGGAAACATGACAATTTTGCGAAAACTTTTTGGTGGTTTTCAAGTAAATTGTAAAAGGAATATTTTGCAAAACTGCAATGGAAAGTTTTTTCTCGCATTTACAGGTCACCTGGAGTATGTAAAAGTCATTTTAATCATTCTTTAACGTACTACCAACCTCCAAGAAACACATAGTCAGTGGCTGCTCTCAGGTATACGATTAATGCTTGCTTCAACAGATATTTTATGAACTACGAGAAATTGTTGAATTAAGTCATTCTTTTTATTTTCTTTGCACAAAAAAGTATTTTTGTAGATTCATAACATTACAGTTGAACTACTGATGCCACATGGACTATTTTAATGAAGTCCTTACTACCTTTCTTGGCCTTGAACGTGGTAGTTGTGTTTCTGTCTATGGAGGATCAGAAAGCTTTTGGATTTCATCAAAAATATCTTGTTTTACAAAGATCTTACAATTTTGGTACGATGTGGAAAAACGTTAAAATTTATTTTGTAAGTAACACTTCCTCATTTATGGAAGAATCTGTTGTGTGACCAGTTTCTTTCAACATTCAAGGGTTTTGAATTGATTATGATATTTTTAACTTGTTCAAAAAGTCTCGGTTTAAAACTAATCTCTTAGGTTTTACCATGGTTTCTTCAACCTTCTTGAGATTTGGTTCCCTAAGACTCTGATGACAGAAATGTCACTAGTCTGTTAAAAGAAGTGAGCACACATTCTAACGCTTCAGCTTCATATAAAGAGTCAGTTACAGACTCAGCTGTAGGGTCAATGCTTTCATGTACAAGGGCACGTCTTCCAAAACATGAAAGCATGATGGCATAATATATATACACACCTAACTGTCAGAGCGCCGTGGGAGGACTGACTCACCTGCACCATTACTGTGAGGAATAAGACCTCACCACCACACCTGCTCTTCAAACAAACTAACTTCAGCTACTGCTATTTCTCAAACACCCGGGGTGCAAAGCAAAATATGTAAAAATGTCAGACTATACTAATTTTTCAAAATCGATAAACATATACTTTTGAGAATATAAAGATGCCAACTAGTCAGGTAGATGTAGTTGCACAACCTTTGGAAGATAACAACTACAACAACGGAGGATTGCAATAAATTTTCTTTGAAAAAAAAAAGCGTAAGGAAAAAAACAAAACTCTGCAACTGTTCAAACATACAGCATTCAAAGCAAAGCTGTTTTCAAACCCTGCAACACATTCTCTACAAATCCTGAGGCGTTCACCATGGCTTCCAACCGTCGGTAAGTCAATAAAGTGATTCATATCTTCATATCTGTTAAAAGGTCACTTCCTCTTTCTTATGGTGTTTATAGGGGAACAGAAAGTGATGAGTGAAAGTCAAAATTATCAAGGGTCATTTCCTGTGTATACAGTGGAGGAGGATGGATATGCTAGAGAACCGAGACATCTCACATCATCCTCAGTTAATGCAACGATCTTTCGTATAAAGTGACTCTACTCAAACGCTGATGTGCACATCTTAGTCTAAAAGGTGAGAAAAAAAATGTCTTTGGTTTGGAACAACCTCACCTTCTTTCAACAGCAACCTCAATGGCCTCCTACTCAAATCATCCAAGATGTAGCGGAGTTTGTTTTTGCATGGGAATACATTTAGAGAATTGTATCATTGCATCACTTGCTCACCAGTGGATCCTCTGCAGTGAATGGGTGCCATCAGAATGAGAGTCCAAACAGCTGATAGAAAGATCATAATATTTATTTTAAATGGTTTTGGACTGTTATATCTTATAAACAGCGCTTGATCTATGCAGATTTCTGTCCTGATTCAGAGAAGATGACTGGAAGCAACAGTTTGAAGTAAAAATGTCTTAATTTTGAATCCATCTTCTACAAACACACAGTTTTTCCACTTCAGGTGATTTTAATTGATGGTCTGGGGTGGGTGGGTTATTGTGATGTTTTTATCAGCTGTTTGGACTCTCATTCTGGCGGCACCCATTCACCACAGAGCATCCATTGGTGAAGTAATGGAATGCAAAGTTTTGAAAACATTTTCAGCAAATTTTCATTTTGTTTTTCAAGTTTATTCACATCCTCAATAATATCAAGCCATGATAAAACTGACCTGTTGCCTTGTCTATTTCCCAATCATTTCGGTAAATCTCACTACCCAAATACGAGTGTGCGTGCATTTATGCCAACAAAATAAACAGAGGAAAAGCATATCAACTACCATCAATGACGGTAAATAAGCTATTTTTAAAGCTCACCCTTTGCTGTCGTTCCTTTAACCTCAATAACATTTGCCACCCATGTTGCAATATTTCCAAGCATTCTCAACAAAAATAAAAATGCACATTAAACATCCTTCAGTTATTTCTGCATATTCGTTCCCTAATCGGTCCTGCACAAAAGTTAAAGTCTACATAACACAAAAGAAAAAAACATTTACACTGTAAAATATTAGTAGTACTAGTAATTTTGTTTCATTAAAACCAGCATCTAGTGCATCAACCTACTAAATAATTTGGTTTAAACAGCTTAATTGTCAAAAAAAGATAATTTTACTAAAACCCTACACAAAGATAAACGCAAATGTGTACAATTTAATCTAAGCCTGTATATGTTAAAGGTGACAGCATTTTTCTAGATTTCTACTAACTGCTGACTGTAAACAACGTCCATATGCAGCATAAATAACATCATGCAGATGTTACACATGTGTGAAGGCCTTATCAGTGTTAGTGCATAGAGTGGAGAGCTTCTGTACATCACAAGATAGGAAACACATGCTAACATCACCTAATCAGTCTAAATAAACAGCTCGACTTCTGGTGAAAAGCATATGAGGAGGAAACAGTGGCACCAAAACAAATCTTTAGGAGCTGGATAATGCGCTGGCTAAATTTGTTGTGAATTTTTTCCACAAACACAAAATGAGATCGCTTGAGTCAGACACTTTCCAAAGGCTTTACCAATGAAATGCTCATAACCACAGGATGCCTTTTTAAATCAAGTTTGAAGTGGTTTGCAGGACAGAGGAAATAACTATGTGCATAAAAAACAAAAAGAGGCTAGGTGCTTCCTCAGATCTACACATTTCTGAGCCATGTGTGCTTTTAAAAAAGCTAGTCTAACCATTCTTAATATGCAAAACAGATTTGGAGTAATTGGCTCAAAACATCTGGTAGAACATGATTTGAAGAAATAATCATTACATTGTTACAAATTAAGTTTCAATTATTAAGTTCACAAATAGGTTTCCTGACCTGGAGACCCCTTCTTATTTTATATGTCCATGTAATATAAATCAGATGTGTAATGTCAAGGTGACACTCAAAATGTGGAATGGACCTTTTTTCACATTTACCAGGTTCTCGGAAGTCATCATATAAATACATTTTGGTATGCATTTGACTCACCGTGAGCCAAGGAATTCAAAAGTCCACAATAGTGTTTCTATGCCTTTCCCACTAAATAAAATACAGAGAGATTATATTAGAAACATCCACACAACAGCAGTAACTAGATTTCTGATTTAACTGAATTCATGCCAAGGTGATATAACACAAAGTACAGTGTTATAATTTACATAAATTGTTTTAAAAATGGACAAAAATGTTCAATCCTGTTTCTGGGAATTTCGCTCCAACCAACTTCAACACACTTGCCTGGAGGGACCTTGATTAGCTGGATCAGGTGTGTTTAATTTGGTCTGGACTAGCTAAACTCTGCAGGTCAGTGGCCCTTCAGGGACAAGGTTTGGACATGCCTGATTTACGATTTTAATAAACATGAAAGAGAGTCACCACAGTCTGTGAAAAAAGGATCATTTAGGGGGCCTCCAGGACAAGTTTAGTGAAAAACTACCCACTTAAAAAAAAAAAAGGGTCAACACGCATATTTTGACTCAGATGCAACAATATTAACTGCTATTTTCAAGGTAACACACTTTGGAAAGTAAATATTTGCAACACCTGCAAAAGTTGTGATAAACTGGTTTACTTTACAGAATCTGTTACTTGAGCTATTTTTAATCGAAAGTGTGCAACACCAGGAATAGAGGTTTACCTGTCCTCATCCCCATCAATGGATATAGCCATTCCGAACAGGCTGCTGACAGCAGGTGTTCCCATGAGCACAGAGCTCTGGAGCAGCCCGCCGGGCTTCCTCTGGTTCTCCACGGCCTGGGCGACGCCGGTGGGGAGCTGGCTAAAGTTAGCGGGGGTCATCTGCGCACCCAGTCCTCCTAGGACTCCCTGAGTCGGATTCTGTGGTGTCTGTTTTGGCATGCTCTGGGGGGCATTAGAGGCACTGGACATAACAGCAGGCACATTTTGCACACCAGGGACCCCAGCGAGGGCGTTGACAGACGCGGTTACCGCTGGCTGAATGAGCGTCACTGGTGCCTGCTGTACAACAGCTGTGGCCGACACGCTGCCTAGAGCCGTGCTGATGCCCGGCTGCTGTAAAAGCCCCTGAACATGCTCCGGCTGGCCGATGGGAAGCCCTCTGCCGTCCATGGGCTGGGGAACTAATCCAAGCACGTGTGCAGCGCTTCCCGCTGCAGGAGTCATAACAGGTGACGGACCCTGGTTCAGCGGGGTCACGAGCGGAAGAGAAGCCACCGAGACCGTCTGGGACTGATTTGATGGAATAACACTCTGATGAATCTGCACAGGAAAAAATGGCTGTGGTTGAGTTGCCAAAGGCATGCTTGGAGATTTGATATGGGCATTCTGGGCTGCAAGCCCTAATCCCTGCTGAGAGATGCCTAGGGTTTGCTGCTGAAGCTCCACTGACGGGTTCGATGGTGCAGATAAGTAGCCACTATCTGTACGTGGCTCTACCGCAGACACTGAAGACCCAACATGCACAGCCATCGAACCTCCAGTGACTCCTAGTCCGTCCCTGTCCGCGCTGTGATCCGCGCCGCTTGCGTGTTTAATGGTATCCACAGTCCGGCCGGACGAGGAATTGTCCGTATCCCGCTCGTAAAACTCAGTGCAATTCCACCTACCTCTTTTGAAGGGTTCACCTGTGCCATGGTCTAACTTGATGACCCTGAAACGGGAGCTGCAGGTACTTACTGTGGCAGAACTGCTAACTGATGAAGTCTGGATGCTGGACGGTGCATTAGATGCAACCGAAGACTGGGAAGATACAGACCCGCTGACTGAACGGACAGGTGGGTTCATATGAAACGCACTTGCGTTGCGAGAACCAGGTATGTTCGTTATGGGAGCATCTTGGGCACTCGCCCCAGATGTTTCGGCCTCGTTATGAAGTGATTCATCAGATAAACTCACATCACACGCCTCAGGCTCGAAATCTCCAGTTTTGGACATGTCGTATATCTCGGATGAGGACATGTCCTCAATCCTGGGGTCGTCTAAACTCTCGGTGTCGTCCGTGTTGCTGTTGGCCGCCACCTGCGCAGCCTGCGTTACGCTGGTGATCTGAAAACAGCTCTTCTTTTTCGACGGCATTTTAGACATTTTGACAGCTTTAAGTGTATCTCAACACGTCAGAGTGCAGCGCACAGCTCCAATGTAAGCGTAGCAACGCAATGTATATGAAAATGTCATGTAATTTTTGGTTAGCGTCACGCTAACGCAAGACTCCCCTCAGAGCTCCGTCCTCATCGCGCCATTTTTAGTCCTTTAAATCCTTTAAACTGAAACTCCGAACACAACGACAGCTTTACTCCAGCTGTGTTTAATCCTAGCGAGCCCGTGTGTTTATCCTCCGTGGCCTAAGCGAAGGCCATGTCCCGGAGTGAGAGTTTCCCCTCAGTCCGCCCTCGCAGTTGAAACTCTCCAGTCGCGGAACTCGCGCGACTCTGAGGCGCAGTCCGTTTTTAGCGCTCTGTCGTCTTCAAAGGCACATATCCTCCGCAAAATACATCGGGTAGACATCTCGACACGTCGTAACGCATGTTTGATCCCCGTTTCTCACATTAACACAGTCTGTCTGGAGCAGAATGACGGTTTGTTTGTCAGTCTGTCGGCTGTCAGTGCAGATCTCGAGCTAACGGCTCCGCTTCCTCTAGACTGCTCTACACAAGATGGCTACGTAACTCACGCGCTGCTCTATGGATGGACTGCGCACAAGCGTACGTAACCCAGTCGGGAATACCGACCACTACGCATTATTATTATTTTTTTAACAAGTGCCAGGGGAAGCAAATCGACATAAACAGATTTTCATAAATGTTTGTATTACTCTTTTTTTTATTGGACTCTCTGATAATATAATTAATGATTTCAATTATGAATTTAAAAAAAACATGTTTTATTTGTTACGAACTGCACATATTATATTATATTATATTATATTATATATGCTTATGTATTATATATGTTTTTTTCTCTGTCTAGACACTGTCTGGCTGCTTTATTTACATATCATACATTTCAATAAGGGTCATTTACTTTTGTTGATTGTAGTTGGCTGTAGTTGTTGTTGTTTTTTAAGTGGTTTTATGTAAATTTGCGAACCCAGACAGGATTTGGTTATGGAAGAAAGAAAAAATATTTAAAATATTGAACAGGCTTTCCACCTTTAACAGACATTTTTAACAGAATATTAGACATTGCAGGAATTATGTGTGTGTGTGTGTGTGTGTGTGTGTGTGTGTGTGTGTGTGTGTGTGTGTGTGTGTGTGTCTATATATATATATACATATATACATACATACATACATATAGACACAGATGCATGCAGGCACTCATATAAACCAATTATTTTGCTGAAGTTGTTGTATTAAATATTTTTTTTACTTAATGCATAAAAATTGATTTAGTTGTTGATTTTTGCCTAGTCATGTTCAAGTGTTTCTAGCAAAATCATGTTACAAAACACAGTTTCTTCTTTGTTTAGCCTTTTGGAAAAAGTTCACGCAGGAGGCGAGGAGGAATGCAGCTAATGTAGACAGAAAAATGTTTGCTGGAGTTTGTTTATTAGTTCAGACCATTATTTTAGGCATGAGTCTATTCCAAATAAGTAAGGAAGGCTGTGCTTGTTTTGCTTTTGAGTTCGCCCAATCCAAACAGTGAGAAGAGAAAAGTGCACTACATACTGAAAGAAATACTCTTTTGATATTAGAAAAAGCTGTTCATTAAAACTCAAAATATCAACGAAATCGCTTGGGAATTCAGAGTGTCACTCAGAAGTTACACAACATTTGATTGTTTATTGTATTTGCCTCCGTCCCGTGGTGAATAGGACACGCTTGTTATTTTAGCTGCCTGCATTTATGTGTCCAAGTACTAAAACCAGTTTGCATTTTAAAATACTTGGGGGGCTTTGAATCAGTCGTCTGACGATAGGTGCTATTTGTCATGTCCAGACACAGAGGCGTTCTTTGTTTTCTTGGGCTGGATGCTTGGTGAACACACTCTGTGGTTTCGTCCAGTTCATACAGCTTTTCACAAGATATAAAAAGGGTTTGAGGGAATTTCACTAAATTTAAAATCTAAATGGGAAGCTGATGGTTTTTTTGAGAGAGAGAGAGTTTGTGAGAACAGTTGGGTTCATTCAGGCTCGGAGTAGCCAAAATCTGGACTTAAAGAAAATATACTCGTGTAATCAGGATTCTGACTTCCACGTTTCAGTAATATAAACTTTTGAGTTTGAGAATGTGTGGCTCTGTGGTTGTAAACAGTTATGCAATGAGATTTTTCCAAGTAACTAGAAAAGTAACGCATTATTTTTAAATTTACAATGAAATATCTGAGTTACTTTCTCAAATAAATGGAGTAGTGCAATATTGTAATGCATTACTTTAAAAAAATCTTTTCCCAACACTGGTTGTAAAAATCCCGTACGTGTGCTGAAACCATGTTTTTGAGAAGAAGTCCAAGTCAGATTTCATGGGTTTCCAGACCAAGCCAAAACCAAGATGCATTCAGATGATGGTTTTGCTTCGGGTTAGTTTTTAAAAACCTACCAAAAGCTTGTCTGATTTCTAGGGCTTGATTCTAGGTCTCCAGTTTCATAGACTGCTATAAAAATACGGTGTCAGTGTAAACATAAAATTACAATAAAAGCATAACATCTGCAGGTCCCTTTGGAAAGGTTCACGGGACTGACCTGAGGAGACATTTAATTCTTGAAAAAGGAAGTTCTAGGTCAAAGAAACAAATCTTGTTGACACAGGTTACAGTTTTCTCCTCCCAGCTGGTGCATTAGCTATGCACATATTCTCAATATGACTTATTTGTATTGGCCTTTACTGCCTCTATTGCTCAGTGAAGGCTGTGCAAGACTTCTTGTGATTTAACATGACTTATTATTTTTATTCAGAAAAACTAAATCTCTCAGTACGTGAATTTGTTGTATACAACTGCTATCGTTTAGAGATACTCTATGCTACTTTATTACTTCATGTAACATTTTTGCTCTTTCATGAACTATTTTGGACTTTATCATTGTTTAGTCTAACATAACCGAAAATAGCACTTATTAATATGTATATCAACACAAACCACTAGACGTCGCCAGCGCAGCATCTAGATACAATCTGGCATTATTTGTGCTTGTGATCATCAGGTCTTGTGTAATTTGTTAATCTCCAATTGAACAAAGCCTTTTGCTTTCTCGAAGAGCTGTTAATATGAGTACTAACACAAATACGAGACATATAAACTGGTCTACTTTGTAAATATTTGCACTGCATGTGTTCAAGCTTCTGGGAAACGGCTGGATTTTGTATTTCCTGCAGTCACTTTTGTAAATATCCCGTCCAAAATATTTGCACATTTCTGCGAGAGAGTGCTCAAGAGTTGTACTAGAAATCTCCTGAATGCTGCTTTAGTTGTTTCTCTTTGCATTACGAACGATAACATGCATCAATGAAATCGAGTAATAATAAGTCTAAAAATATGTATCTATCAACTGTTTTTGTTATATATATATATATATATATACCTAGAAATACCATTATTAATTTCCTGGCTTGTGGAGAGGAGTCTTTACGCAGACGAACCAATGCAGCTCAGAGGTGGAATAAATCAATTACAACTATAGAGGCTGAGAGCAGGCATCATTTCATCTGGCTTTTATGCAGCATTGTGTCTTGACACCGCATTTCGAGCTTGCACAGAGCAGCCTTAACTTGGCTGTGCACAGTCACCTCATGAATATTAATTTTGCAAGGTCATTACGTGATTTGTCCACAAGAGGTCGGAAGAGCCTATGATTTATGTGGCTATAAACAGAGACAGGGCTAGCTGCAGCCTGGAGCAATGGGCGCGCCGAAAGGTAGGGGCGTGGCAAAAGGTTTCTCATTGGTGAAAGGAGTTTCACTGTGCTGGCCAATCAGCAGTAAATATACATTTACGTAATTTCCTTAGACAAGGTGGCGGCGATAAGACGTGAGGTAATTATTCATCGTTTATACATTTCGTTAAATCTTTTCAGGTAATATTTTATTCTTCTGTACCTTTTTAGCCCATCTGTTAAAAATTTAAAGCAATAGTTTTAGAAAACAATGTAAGATTTATCAGTCTATACGAGAAGATGAAATGCATCGTATTGTGAACACTTATACATTAGCTTCTGATTGTTTCTGCAGTTCTGCAGTGTATGTAGCTACACTGTCTGAGCCAAAGAGGATGCAACAGAATCTGATGAATCTGAAAAGTGTTTTCTTTTTTTTCTCGTTATTATTATTATTATTGTTGTTGTTATTCTTTTTATTTATTTATTTTATGAAAGGGGGACCCTTCTACACCTTTCCTACCATACACCTGATGGATACTGACTGTAAAATGGCAATCATAGTTCGAGGGCTCAGTGTGGTAACAGAAGATGGACCAGATGTGTGTTAGTGCACCAGCCTTGATGAAGCTTCATAACAGCCTTGTGGATGTATTCTGCTTTCAACATTGCATATCCACCACACCTGAGAAAGACACTGACTTTCCTTCAGAGGCACATTGTCAACATGAGAAGATGGAGACAAGCACTGTCATTAACTTTACTCTGAATGATTTGCCTCTTGTATTAGATCCTCATGCCTTGACTGTACCGTTGCCCAAAGTGCACTCAAAGGACATTCACTCTTTGGAAGTTAACCCAACATGTTGGAGTGGTACATGCACATTAACCAAATAGCTTGCTCTATTCTTTTTCTATTCTATTCTATCAACTTTTTTCTGATTCCATTCTTTTAGAAACCATGCACAGGAAGCATATGTACTTTTGGTACTCAGTGAAGAGTCAGTAGTACAGTTGTATTATAATATAATGGAACTTAAAACATGGTTACTTAACTCGTCTGGCTAATTTTTAAATTTGATAATTTAATGGTTTT
Source organism: Carassius carassius (assembly GCF_963082965.1). NCBI lineage: Eukaryota > Metazoa > Chordata > Actinopteri > Cypriniformes > Cyprinidae > Carassius > Carassius carassius. The sequence continues at coordinate 32,300,119 of NC_081770.1, forward strand.
GTCATATTTATTTTTCTCTATCAGGCAAAACCTAGTTTTCTAGTGTAACACTACAATAAAGTTTCATTTGTTGACTGGTGTATTAACTAACATTAACTATGAACAATACATTTGATACAGTATTTATTAAACTTGGTTAGTTAATGTACATTGTTTGTTCTTGTTAGTTCACTAATGTTAACAAATACAGCTGACTTTAAATGACTTTAACTTAAGAACAGCAAGTGTGACTAACCGTGTTAAGAGACGTTTGTATTCTCAAAAATAATTGTAATCTGTTTTTGATTATTGCTAAACTAAGACCTAAACGTGCGGTGGTGATTACGTCAGTAAGCCATTTTGAAGGTAGGCCTACTTTCGAAAGTAATTTAAAATAATATTCTTTACATCATTAACGCTGTTTTTACATTGGACGAATTTCGATTGGTTTTATAGGATTATGTGTATAATTTATCGCTTTCTATTGATCTATAGGCCAATCGCGATTAAGAGTATGGCTCGCCTTTAGGCGGAACAGCCATTTATCGCTAAACCTTTTGTCACGCCCCCTACCTTTCTTTCCACCAATGAGAAACCTTTCGACACGCCCATCTTTTGCCACGCCCATTGCTCCAGGCTGCAGTTACCCCTACTTGGATAAACAACAAAACTAAACGATTTAATGTTGTCAAACTGATTAAATGTATTTCATTAGGGTTCATTATGTCAGATTTGGTTGTTACAGACACGTACATACAGACAGAAACATATTTGATGTTGCTACATGAAGCAGGTTGGCCATTTCTTCCAAAATCCACCTGTGATCCGACCTGATACCTTGGGTTGCAACTAAAATGAATTTTAGGAGGAGCTTTAATAAAAAATGTTTGGACGAAAAAGGCTATTTGAGTGTAAAAATGAACAAAAAATAAAAACAATGACAGGCAAAGTTCTGGATCTACCAAATAAAAAAAGGAATTAAGCCGCTTCAGAGAAATGTCAACATTAGCTCGCATCTGGAGTTCGTTCTTTGCCATGTGACAAAGACAAAGATCTTTTGATTGATTCACATCTGTTTTGATGTGAATTAACACTGAAGTTGTGGTCCTGAAAGCAAAGTAAAACGTGCAGTACAAACCAAAAGTAGAGAGCATTGAAATAGTACTCCCAGCTTCAAAGGTTAAAACGTATTGTTGTTTCTTACATACATTGTACACATTAACTAACGTCGTCATAAAAAAACGTGGCTTCTAAACGCCCATGCACACTAGCGTCCAATCAGAACTCGTATTAATCCGCGGCTTTGTCCTAATGGAGCGCAGCCTAGGCGCGGAGGGATATTAGAGGGACTACACCCAGAGTCTCCATTCAGCCGGGACTCTTTACTGCTCAAACCCTCATTAGAGAAGGGGGCGTGCGGGACATCCAGATTCACGGTAACCGCGCGATACTGTCAGTCCCGTCTTCTTAAGGCTAGCTCGTGAGCGTCTGAAACCAGAAGGCAAACATGTCGTGGCAGGGCTACGTGGACAATCTGATGGCGGATGGCGTCTGCCAGGACTCCGCCATTGTTGGGTGCAACTCGGACTCTAAATACGTGTGGGCAGCGCAGGCGGGGGGCACATTCATAAACATCACGGTAAATACACGTTATTAACTGCACTCTTTATGCTGCCTTTAGTGGAGGGCTGAAAACTGGCTGTTTTAATACCTAGTACGCCGCCTATCTAGACCGCGTGGTTGCTGGGAGTTCGGCTATAAACCGCGTTTAATTACGAATTAGCGCATAAAACTGAAGCTCGATTTAAAAGATGATGTTTTATTTACATCGCGTAAAACAAAGCGAGATTTTAGTAAAATAAAATAAAAATAAAACGCCCCAACATGCTGCTGTAACTCCGGAGTGCTGTCTTTGTAGGAGACTCCCGAGGGTTTGGAACACGGCCATGGCTTCGATCAACCTGTCCGCCAGTTTATTAGATCTACAGGGCCCCAGCAGCCTGAATGGGCTTCAAAGAGAACACATTCTGGCTGCTAGCTGACTAAACAAACTATTATTTGGAGAGATTTTTGTTCACCCGGGATGAGATTGTTTCGATTTCTTGCGCCGTTACTTGTTAGGCTTTGATCATCTAGGTTAGCTGGCTGTATTGGGGCGAAAAATCTCAAATCTTAAGCAATAATTATTATTTTGATTTTAATAAAATAAAAGTCTCGAGCGTTAAGAGTCTGATTTGAGGTGGTGCAAAGTTTGTCATGAAAAGGAAGGTGTTGTTAGTGCAAGCAACAAACAGGCCGATGCGATCAACCGGTCAGATTAGAAAACCACTAGACTAGCGTTCCGTACGGGAACACACGCGTCATTTAGCCGCGGAATGTGCGTAACGTCATTCCAGAATACGGGATCTGCGCATTCCGTGCCCTCTTCCCGTTGTCCAAGATGGCGCTCCATAAATGGGCGTTAATAAACCTAACAACGGCCTTATTTGTCACACTGACCTTTATTCCCTTCAGCTTAATGTGGTGCCTTCAGTGGCTGCTTGTAAGTTTACTTTGGCAAATGTAGGCTAAACATTCGATGTACATTTTGATTAACAGGTTTATAGAGAGAGTTCACCCAAAATTATTTTACATTTTAACTCACATTACTCACCTTCATGTTCTTTCATACCTGTATGATGGTGATTTATTGTATGAACAAAAAAACACTGAAACACTTTTCAGAATATCATCGCTTGTGTTCGACAGAAGAAGAAAGCTGGACATGCCGGTTAGGAAATACATGAGAGTGAATAATGACAATTTTACTTTTTGGCCAACTGGAGCAACAGACTTGCATATTTAAAGGGATAGTTCACCCAAACAATTAAAATTGTCATAATTTACTCAAGTTCCAGGCACAATCTTAGTAAGTCAATGGCTACCATCAACTTGGTTACTAACATTCGTCTTTTGTGTAGAAACAGGAGAAAAAAAAAGAAACCCATACATGTTTTGAACAACTTGAAACTGAGCTGTCCCTTTAGTATTATAAAGTATTGTATATCGCAAGGTTCATATGGTTATGGAAAACCTGGAAGTATTTGGAAAGTTTGTTTTAATGCCAGGAAATTCAACCAACGTTAAACATATTCATACACTTTTCTTTTGTGAATTCAGTTCTAAAATATTCCATCGGTTAGAAATTATTTTGGCGAGGGTAATAATGAGAGTAACAAGATTTTGAAAAAAAATCCTTATCCAGTAATCGTAGAAGACTGGAGAATTCAGGTGTGGTCATCCTTTTATTGTATGTTTTCTGCAGCGCTATAGGAATATGCATCTATGAAGGACTGTTGTAATGGATTTCCAAAGTTGAGTCATGTCAGACTTTATTTTATATAATATATTTATTTATAATAGTTCGGTAAGTTGAACGTTTTTAAGGCATTTCAGTATAGTTCACCTAAAAAGCTATCTATCATCTCATCCCCCTCATGTTGTTTTAAACCAGCATTGCCTCTCGTGTTGAAGCTTGACAGCCTCTGTCAGTCATACGGGTTTAGACAGGGAGCGCAGTAGGTTTTAGATTCCTGGACTGATAGAGAAAGAAACGAATCGGAGTAGGAGTTCAAAAAGACTTCATGAAGTTTAAGGCAGAGTCTGTCGCCCTGCAAGCGCCTCCAGCCCTCACTGGAAATAGCATCGACTCGATGATTCTCACCAAAGACTAGCTGCTTTTAGTTTTATGTGGTTTGGCCTTAGGGGAAAACGGCTCTGTAGATTCGTAGTGGGCTAGTACAAACAAAGCTACTGCGATGCAGTCCAAATGACAATGAAAGGAATAGGAAAACTGCATGTTCAGGCTTGATCAGCGCTGGCATTTGGCACAAAAAACGTTGTTTAATATGATTACTGCATTCCAGTTTGAGGGTTAGGCAGAATGTTTCCCAGATATGTCGTGTTGTAGAAGTTACTCCTTTTAAGGACTATGGTACAAATCACCTCCGCTATGCTTTTATCATGCTCCAGAAATATCCTTTGGAAATCGTAGAGTACTCTAAAAATAAACATACATACTTGCTATTTATTGATCAAACTGGAGCATTTGTAGTGGGATGTCGTTTGGCAGTGTGAAAATCAATGATGTTTTCATTGTGTTTGGAAGACTGTGAATCAGAATGAATAAAAATAGAGTAATTAAGAAAAATCTGTGCGATTTGGGAATTTGGCTGTAAGCCCAAAGTCTGCTTTGTTTTTTTTAGTTCGCGTACACTAGCGCATGCATACAGTCATGTAGCTTTTCAAAGTATACTCCATTTGATAGTATGCCCAAACACAGGCAGTCGACACCTGTGTTTTAAACAATTTAATCTTTATCCAGTGTTTGCAACGTTTATCTCCAGGTATGATCAATAAAAAAAAACTAAGCATTTTTTAACAAAAGTTGTCTGGTGTTGTCACATTCTCCACTATTTTGTTGTTCAATCTTTGTTTTAGATTTCTCTTGTGAAATAATGACCTGGGCCAGTGTTGCCACCTTGTGGATCAACTGATTACTGCAAAACAAATGTAATGCACGTCACCTGGTTACAAAAATCAGGTTCTGTGTACAGTACGTGCATACTATTTTTGACAAAATGTGCATCACACGCACAGTGTATGAAACCTTGCATATGTGTAAAAATGTATTTATACTTTGGGCTTCAGGGTTAAAGTTTTCCTTGTTCAAACTTGGCATCAAATTTGAGTTGGTTAACGCAGATTTGCTCAACGTAAAGGTGGGGGTCAAGATTTATCGTCGATCCGCGAAATTTAGTGAATGAAATCCAGTAATTTCATTAGCCATCTGCACGTTAGGGAATTTTGCGCAAGGCTGAAAGATTTCTTCCCACAGATGGGTTCAAGTGGGACATATTTAACGCGTTTATTGCTTCTCGGCAAAATTTGGTAATCCAGTCATTTCAATAGGAATCTGCAGGACTGTCCATTTTGCCTAAATTTTCACAAATTATTTATGAACCTAAATTTGTGATTCGCTGCACTGGTCACCAGAATGCTGATTGGTTTGAAAGTGACTTTTGGTGTGAAATGGGCTTGAAACATCACAACACTATTGACATTATACTTATATTACCTGCAAAATTCATCGTTACTCAGCAGAATTTTTGTGGGCAAAGCCAAAAGATTTACCCACACAGATTTTGCATTGTTTTTGGTCATGTGATTTAATCGCATTGACCAATAGAAAGCTAATTAGTTTGCAAGTGACTTTGGTGTCTGATATGTTTGAAACACTGCTATGCTTTTGACAATAGAGCTTTGTTTTATGCCAAATTTAGCTAATTTTGACACATTGATGGTTGCTCGGCATAATTTTGGTGATTTCTATAGTAGTCTCCAAGATTGGGAATTTTGCTTTGGGAAAATTCAAGTTGGTCATGCAAATTCGCCACATTGCGAATTTCCCTCACTATTTTTTATTAGGTCAACTTGGTCACGTGAATATGCTATGTTGACCAACAGAAAGGTTCTTGGTTAGAAAGTGTTCATTTGTACATTTTTGTTTGTGAAATTTAGCCAATATTTCACTGATGTGACCGCAGCTTTAACAACACCACAGAAGAACAAAAACTGAGTTGTCAGGCAGATTAAAAAAAGGAAAAGGTAAAAGTCGTGTATAGGCCAGGTGTTTCCAACAGCTGGTGATTTGTCTTTTCACTCTAAAAGGAAACATTGTGCACAAAAACAGCTAGTTTTAACTGACTAGGCCACTATATTTAACTCATCTTTTCATTTTGTTCTTAAGGACTCATTGATGTTCAAAGTGCGCGATGACATTCCTACGACTTTGTATCTTTAGTTTATCTAAAATGATCTGCATGGATCTCTACATAAAGGATCACGCTCCTCTAACCGCCTACCTGCAGTCGCTGATTGCATTTGGCTGTTCATTAATCCAAAATTAAATGTAAAAGACTAGACAAGAAAGATACAGTTCCACATTTAATATGGTTTTGTTTTATTTTTTTAAACCAGCCCACAGAAATCGACGTCCTAGTAGGCAAAGACCGACAAAGTTTCTTCACCAACGGCCTGACCTTAGGTTCAAAGAAGTGCTCAGTTATCCGAGACAGCCTCCTTATCGACAATGATTGGACAATGGACATAAGGACGAAGAGTCAAGGAGGAGAGCCCACGTACAACATCACTGTCGGCAAAGCAGCCAAAGGTAGTAATCCGTTCTTATTTCATCAAGTATCTTTAGTTAGTAAAACTTCCTCTATTTAGTTTTTTCAGTGGTAGTTGAATAATAATGTAGATGTTTCCTTTCCTCAATATCTTTCCTGTATAACATCGGAGTCTTGTGTACATGTGACTTGTGATTATTTTAAATTCCATTTTCCGAGGCAGACTTGGAAGCGGGAATAATGATCGTTTCCATAAATAGTTTAAAAATGATTTAATCGGAGCCAAAAGTCATTAAATATTCACAAATGGGTGCAGTAAAGTGACTTATCAGTGGGTGTATATATATATATATATATAAATTTTTTTTTTTTTTTTTTTTTTTTTTTTACTGTAGTGTAATGCAAAAATCCTAATAGACTGAAAAATAATCATAATTTTGCCTGAAACAAAATTAAGCATTTCTTTGAGAATCATGCTTTTACCAATATGGGTTTTCTACACCGTTGTTTGCAAACGTCTCGGTTGACCCCGAGACTTGAGGTCAGGTGTTCGGGAAGTTTCTGGGAACTGTGGAGGTACATTCCCTCTCACATGCATGTGTGTTTCTGCTACGCTCACACACATCTTGGGTCTGAAATGTGAGCGGATTTCCTGTTTCCTGAAAAAGTGTTCCTTTATGAATCAATCTCTTTCTCATGGCTCATGCATGTATTGAGGAGAGGAACTAAACTTGCTTTTCCTGCTTGAATTTAACGAATCACAGTCTCCTTCACTAACACTTAGGCTAATCAACACTTTCTGGAAAATGATCTCCAGATGAACATACTAACTGTTTGGTCATTGCTAAACTTGAATGGTAACATTATAATAAGGTTCATTACTCCAGTGCTGTTGAATGCTTCATTCTGATTGGAAGACAGACATTATAAGGTGTTGAACTGTGATTAACTGCATTACAGTTCCTGTTCACTTTGCCAAAATATTTCAGCTATTAGCAAGAGCCCTACGGCCTGCAACAGCAAGAGAACCAGGAAATAAATATTTCTGTAAAGACAAGTTGTGCAAGAAAGTAGTATGTGTGAGCGTTTTAAGGAAGAAAGATATAATGTATTGAAAGAGAAGTGGGATAATGGATCATAAATTACTGTTCTTCAGATCTGTATTAATTTGTAATAATTCAGCGGCCTGTCGCCAATCATTACTTTGAGTAATTATATAACTAAGCATTACCAAAAAGGCAGATTTTCGATTAGCATAACATCTGATCCAGTGTGTAGCTTATACTGGCCAAAAATGGTAGATTAATTCATTAAATTATAATATTACAAAAATATTTATTGTAATATATAAATGGTATAATACTAATAACTATATTTAATTTAAAATAATGTTTTATAACTTTAAAAAAACCTTAATTACAAATATTGTTCTAAATATTAATTGAAATGTATAGTAATATTAAATATTATATTTATTTTAATAGTTTTGCAATGCAACCTTATCATGGTGGTCCATTCCTAACTTAATTACATTGTTTTGTAACGTAAAATAACATGTACAATTTACCGTATATATTTTTAATAACGTTGAATATTAAGCTATAGTTATTTATCTCAAGTGTCAACAGATATACTCCAATATATAATTTATTTGTATAAGTCTAAAATGATTGTAACTTATAGTGCATTATAATTAACATCACCATAATTGTATTGCGTTTACTTGACAGATAAAAACTTGTAAATCTGAAATTGATGATAGCACAAAAATAGCACACTACTCTTAAAAACAAAGTTGAACCATTAGTTATTAAAGTGTTACTAATAGTAGCTAAATGAAGGTATTTTTCTCTAGCCTGCATGCATGTTATTTCTTTCTCTTTGTGGTTTTTATTCTGTCCTTTTCTGGTCTCGTTGGTCTTGGTTTGGCTTTTTTCCCACGCTGGGATCTTCCTGTCCTCTTAACTTCCTCTCTCTGTCTTTCTCTTTCAGTCTTGGTTCTTGTAATGGGCAAAGAAGGGGTCCATGGCGGCGGCCTGAATAAGAAGGCATATTCAATGGCAAAATACTTGAGGGAATCGGGGTTCTAGCTTTTTCTTTTTTTTTTTTTTTTTTTTTTTTTGATCAAGTAGTGAAATTTAGGGGGAGAATAAAAATTCACCCACGTTCCCATTAATAAGCTGTGACAATTTTTTTTTCCCACCTTGAAACACGTAAATTTTTGGACATCTTAATGGCAGGGAAGGGTAATGAATCTCATCAACAATTGCATCGCTTTAAGTTGAGAAAGTCATGTCTTTAACCCCGCCCCCCCCTCAAGTTTGTTGATTTTTGTTCTTGTTTTGTTTTTTCCCCCCTTGTGTACTCCAGCATTGGTTATTGTCATGGGCAAGGAAGGCACCCATGGAGGGCTGCTCAACAAGAAAGCATATACCATGGCTGAATACCTGAGGAAATCTGGATATTAAGACCCCTCCAATCCTAGCGGCTCATTCTGCTAACTCTTCTTGATGGCTTCATCTTCCATTGGTTTTCAACTTTACTTCTATTTGTGCTACCCAAACCACATTTCTTTCCCATTAAGCTCCATTTATTGAGTTCATTCCCATTTTGGCACTACGATCCCATGGTGCTTCACACCAAAAATTGGCTTTTTTGGGAGTTTGGTTGATTAACCAAGGGCTTGAACTCTACTCAAATTCCCATTCCTAGATCAAGTCTGGGAACGGTTGTCTGTATGCATATCTTCAGACCTACTGAATGAACCCTAGTTAGGTTGGATGACAAATTTAGCATTTTCGTCAAATTAAAAATGGCATCTGCTCTAACAAACATCCGTTTTGTCTTTTTTTTTTTTTTTTTTTTTTCTTTCCTCAACCTGAAGTTTGTCACCATTGGCGCATCAACACTAATCTGTAAACTCAACACCACCAATTGATATTTTTTTCTCAAGTTGAGGACCGTAGTTGGCTTTAAGGGTTTTTTTTTTGAGCTGCAGGTAGCATTTTTCCCCCCAATCAACCCCACAATTAAATGTTTCTTGACATTCCGTCATCGCACTTACTTTGCTAGCTTATGTAATGTATAATTAATTGGGGATCAGCAGTCTAGGGTTTCTTTTCAGTCAGACCAATTTTAATCCAATGCTTACCAAAAAAACACTAGCGCCTGATCGCAGACTTCAACACTTATATCGAATTGAACCCATACTTTCATGACTGTGGAATAAATTGCCTTCGAGTCGCCAGCGATACAACTATCTGTCAAAACTTGATGTTTCATCAAGTCCAAATATTCAAGTGTGACACTAAAATCATAATGTGTATCCTGTGCCATAATGTAGAGAATCTGTTGTTATCGATTCAAACAGCTTCCCAAATGATTGTCGCTGCTTTGTTCAGGGGTTTTTAGTATCTGCTGAAGCTTTGGCCTTGTGGGTGATCTGTAAAGGTGCCTCTAGTTCATTTATTTTTTCCCCCTGTACTTTTTCATATATCTTGGATCTAGTCTGATTTCTTATGCATAAAAACTGAGAAATGCCATGAGTTAATTTTCACCACCTTGTTTACAGACAGATAAAATAAATATATTCCAACCCAGTTACTTGTCTGTTTTCTATGCTGTGTTATTTTAATTTGTTTTTTGTTTTTTTTTTAGTTTAAAGAAGATAATGGACTGTTTGCACAAAATAATGGAACTTGTTCATGGAAGACATGTTTTATTGCACAATTTTTCTTGTTTGCACAAAAAAAATGGAGAAGTCAAACTTTAGCTGAATGCAACGGTTTTAAAACTTTCAGATCTTCATAAAAAAAAAAAGTCAATTATTTTTCCCCCCATTGTGGTAATGAGTAACACTGAATCTGTTGAAAGAACTTGATGAAATATGGACTTTTTTTTTTTTCCCGTTGGTTTTATAAAATACCATTTTACTTTATTGCACAACAAATGGAGAACAAATGGTCAAGGATTTGCTGCACAAAAGGAAAAATTTTAATAATAATAATAAACCTTTGTTTTTAAGGTTGCAAAGGGATGAAACCTTTCTATAGTAAATTTTCAGAAACTTTACTTAAAAAAAATCTTCTTCCTAGAAAGTTTGGCAATTTACCAGAAAATGTTCACCCCTTTTACAATCCTATTTTTATTGTGCAAAACCACGTTTCCCTCAGAACTTTTGTTTTTGGTTCCAAAAAACTGTTATAAATTTGGGATTTAGAATTGCTAAAATATAAAAGCACAATGATTGCAAAGAATGGCTTTATTTCGTCTCTGTATGAACGATTTGTGCACACTTCTTGTTCTACTTCTGTTTATATTCAATACTGAAGTATTGACAGCCAACAATTACAAATGGGTATGGCAGTCCAAATTCAAAATACTGGAGAATGTGGTAGTTTCTCCTTGTCTTAAGACTCTATGCTGGTGTGGTTTGCCAGATTGAGGGCACCGCAGGAACAAGTTCCTTTGACAATGGAAGGCAACCAGCCTTAAACACTTTCAATCAATCGATTGACTGATTTATCCATGGTTTAATAGGGGTCAGGTCACAGAGCCAAGACTTTTTATATCTCTGCAAACTGAAGCCAGCTAACTGGATCAGTGTTTTCCAAAACCTATTCCACATATTATTGGGTAAACCAGCAGGGGACTGAGTCACACAGACCAAAACAAAAACAGACATTCCGACACGGAACTCACTTTTTAAAATTGAATTACTGACTCCATCTTTGTTTTTCAGAAAAACAAAAATGTGAACAGGGCATGTTTACCAAGTATCTGCAAAGTCCCAAAAATGACATACAGCACTTTTAAAACACTGGATGACAAATCAACACAAACAGCAAAAGGTGTAGTATTTTATTCATGAAGAGAAATGAACATGGGCTATTTAGAAACAAGGGTGAGCAGAAAGGTTTATTTACAGTAAAGTAACTTTAAAAGACATTGGTAACAGTTCACGTTGTGTTATCAAAAACAAACAAAAAACCCTTCGAAACTACTTAACCAATTTACTTCCTACTTACAGTATATAAACGATGTTATTCCCTAACTACACTTCCAAGATCACTTGAGTGACTGGTGTTTAGAACGGCTCCGCTGTTAATGATCAAAAACAAAACGGTGCTGTCAGTGTCGCTAATAAAGTCTTATCGTGTCGTATAAAACCTGCAGTTGATCGCGATCGGATACAGGTATGAGATGAGTTTGGCAGCAAGCGCTAACGACATTCCCAAAAGGTGCGCACTTCATTTGGGGGGAAATCATGATTTATAAAATTTCGCTGCATAGTATTGCCGAACATTAAACAGGTTTGTGATGATAAACTGTTAAGTGATGGTGAAAGGTGTTGGCACGTCATTGAGAGTTTGAGTTAGCGGCGGCGGCGGCGGCTAACGCCTCAAGCGTTGGCCTCCATGTTGTCGGGACGCTCCTGCTGCAGCTGTACGACCACAGTCTCCACGGTCACCTCCTCCTCGCTGTCGGTCGTGTCGCTGCGCTCGTCGTAGTCCGAGGACTCGGCGTCGTGATGGGACAGCGAGCCGGACATGGTCCCGAAGGAATGGGCGCTGGTGGAGGCCAGAGATCGCAGCAGCGGTGTGTTTTCTGACGCTTCGTTCTCCTCTCCGCCGCTGTCACCCGACTCGGACTCGGACTCAGAGTCGCCGTCGGATGGCACCACCTTCTGCTTGCACACGGGGCAGGTCTTCTTGGTTTTGGTCAGCCATGGGTCGACACACTTGCAGTGATAGGCTGCAATGATCGGTGCAGAGAGAATTAGTGCCACACAAAGCTGGATTATTACAATCAAAATCCTTTCAGTTTGTTAGTGGTTCATTTAGAATTTCCACTAAATAGAAGTAATGAAAAATTAATAAAACAGGACCTCCCTTGACTATACCGTGTACATTAAGTGTGTGTGTGTATAGATGTGTGCATTTGTATGCATATAAAAAAATATTTCTATTTAAATATCTACTGATAATTGGATTTAATATATAAATTATTCTAATTATTATTCTGCACTTTAATGCCATGAGTTGTTTTCTCTTAATTTATAAAAATATTTTTCCCCCTACCATGCCTTCATTTTCGTTTAGTTTTGATAGTAACAAAAACTGCTGTAATTGTAATTAAAAATGAATCTTAAAACTGACATACACTAATTTAAAGTGCAGCCTATTTGCTTTTTTAAATGCATATAAATTATTATTTTAATAAACTGATATTACATACCTTTTAAATAAAACTTATTTTAATGATTAGTGTACTTTAATGTCCTGCGTAAAAAAATTTTTTTCAGAACTTATATAATGAAAAGGCCCTGCCTTCATTACTCACATTTACATTTACTATATTTAAATGTAATTTATTAAATCGTTTTTAATTTAGATTTTTTACATTTTTAAAAATAAAAATTATTTATTCTTTATCGTTTATAAAAACAAGTTGTGCGTTGATGGTAGTCAAACGTATTTTTACAATATTTTCTTTAGTTGTGAGCAACACATACTCTGTTGACGATGCATACTCTGTTCTAAATCTGAAGAATTTACGCGATTTAATGACTAAATTGAGTACGTTTTGCTGATCAAGGTCCGATCGAGACAGAAACTCACCGTGTGAGCAGGGAAGAACCCGTAGTTTGTCCCCCTCCTCGTACTCATCCAAACAAATGGCACACACGTCATACGAATCGCCTACGAGGAATTAAGAAACCGATTATTTAATCATATATATCTATATATTACATCAGTATCTTTAATAGAAGGGCTTCTGATTTTCACACTTGCAGCACATTACTGAAAAACATGCAGCATTTTCTTTCAGATTCTGGGTTTTGTGGACCGAACTCAATAAGTCCAGGAATTCGTCCTGCCCTCCTTCAGATTCCTCTGGGTTTTTTTCAGGTTTCTTTCCACCAATGAAGGAGCGGCTCTGCTGAAGCTCAGTGTTTATACAAGCAGTAAGCGAACACCAACAGCCACGGCTGCGTGTGACTGTATATGGAGAAGCTCGTATCTGTCACTGGTTGAAGAGTTCACACAGACAGCAGGTTTGATGTTACCAACACACGCTTTACAACAGAAACAACTCCACTCTTTGTGAAGCCAGTGACCTTGTGGAGAATCATTCATTTGGTCTAAACTGATGAATATCATGCTTTAAGGGAAGGCCTGTATCTACTGGGTTACATGTTTGAAATAGACTTAATAATATCGTTTTTTCAGTAACCATGTCGTCATATATTAGTGTATATAGCTTTTTTGGCCTAAGTGTAATCAAGGCTCTTGGGTATTGCGGTCTATGGAGGTTTAGAGAGCTCTCAGATTTCATCAAAAATATCTTAACGTGTGCTCTGAAGATGAACGAATGTCTTCTGGGTTTGGATTGACTCGAGTGTGAGTAATGTTCATTTTGGGATGTACTATCTCTTTAAAAGAGCCTGCAGTGAAGGTGTGTTTTCCGCTGAGTGTCGTCTATGACAGCAGCTGTGTGTCCTGGGCCTGCGGTCTGTCACACGACAGGATAAACCAGACTGCAGCGGCCGGCAGAAGCGATGAATCAGCACAGCGGCCGGATGAAGAAAACCAGCGAGTCAGCAGAGACGCCACGAGCGGGAACCAGAGCGAGGTGAAACACACACGTTTGGGATTCAAAGCCTCAGTAATGTCCAGACGGATGAAACAACTGCTTGTGTTAAAACTAGCGCTGTTAGACGATTAAAAATCACATCCAAAATAAATGTTTTTGTTTCCATAATATACACGTGTGTGTATTATTATACATTTATCTTAATATAATTACATTTATAATATAATATAGAAATGTAACTACTTTTTTGTAAATATATACATGCATGTGTGTGTATTTATATATGTGTACTGTGTATTATATTAATACTCTACACATATTATGGAAACAAAAACCTTTATTTTGGATGCGATTAATCACGATTAATCTTTGATGGCACTAGTTAAAATTATACAGGGCAAGATGTGTCAGTGGTTTAATCCAGCACATTTATTTATTTATTTATGTAATCATATATGTATATATATATCACTATATATTATATACATGCTTTGGGGTAAGTTGTGCCATCTAAACAAAATTAAAATATTCAATACTAAATATTTTTTGTCTTATGTATGAAAATATGAATAATGTAAGTTTGGATAACTTTCATACTACATACCATATTGAATACAACGGTCGCGAAGTAATTATTAAAAAGTGAATATGCGATTTTCGACCTAACTGCTTATTTGTGAAAATGTGCAATATACAACAAAGCCTTTTAGACAAAATAGTGTATCCCACAATGCAATGCACTTCAGTGTTAAAATCATGTGATGACCACTGAAAAATGTATCATTGCAAAGTGCATACTGTCCACTGGTGTGGATGCTAATATAGCTATCATTATAGTTATCATTAAAACTATCTTAACGGTTATCGTTTTTGGTGTTGATGGGGCTTTAAAGCAGCAGACGACAAAATTCCTGCGCAAACTCATAATAAGAAAGTTATCGTCCGCTGGTGTGGATGCTAGCATAGCTATCGTTATAGTTATTTTTCCTAATGTGAACGGGGCTTTTAAAGTGGCGGACGCTTAGAACAAGAACATTATTGTCCGCTAGTATTTTGGTTAGCTAGTTAGAGTTAGTACTAGGGTTGCAAAGAGGTGGAAGATTTCTGGTAAATTCACGGAAACTTTTAAAAAAACCACTGGAATATTGCAAAAATCCTGGAAAGTTTCCAAAATTTCTGGAATGTTTGACATTTACTAGGAATTTTCCACCTTTTTGCAACCCTAGTTAGTACAGATTGACAGTTTAACACATTTTATGGTTATGGTTACCAATTACAAACGTAAAAGTTAAGAATTATAGTGCCCCCCGCCCAAAAAAAAATTATGATAATATAGTTATCCTGAATTCTCTCTCTTATCCAGGAAAATTTTGTAGTGAAAATCTGATTTGATGACAGTCCTATTCTCCGCTCCAGTCGTTCAGACATCATTCAAATAGACAAGCTGCCTTGCTCATGTCCACATGCTTTGCATAGAGAAAATAAAGCTTATTTCTGAACCTATTTTGAGCACACGTCCTGGTAGCATTCAGTTGTTGCAGATAAATTATCCACGACATCTGGTAAATACGTAAGAAACAATTACAAATGACTGATATGACTCTCATTTGCTCTGAACATCTGAAGTGTAAGAGAGGACTCTGCTACCGCCGGCCCGCTGGCTTCAGGAAATCTCACACACCTTTCATCTGTTTAATGTTTGAAAGTGGATACGAGAACACAGGTGTGTCCGTAACCTGAGTCCAGACCGCACTTTTTCCTTGTCCTCAGTGAAAGTGACGCCTGACACCTTCTTCAGGAGGAATGACTCAGCGTCTGCTTTCACGTTCACAGGCGAACACACTTCTAGCGCACTATGAGCGAGCCGGACAGGGTGCTAATTCATGCAGGCACAGTCAATGGTTACGGTGTTGATTTGGTTGTAAAATGGCTTGATGATTCACTATGGAGGAGGTGGAAATGGCGCGGAAGGGGAATTCCACATTTCTCCCACTTTCTGTTGTGCTGTCTGTCCACAAAGCGGAATGAGTAAAACCCCCTAAACTGTTATTAAATTCATTGTAAACCACCTTTTCACGGGGGTTATTGCTTTTATAAAATGGTTATTCCATATACATAGTAAGGTTTCAATAAATAAAACAGAGCAAATAAAGTGTAATGATATCAATAAAAACAGTATTCTTCCACCAAACAATCTAGTTCCTCAGAGACAGGTGAGGTTCCAACAAAGTGGTTGCCAAGCAACACACAGAAGTAAACAAAGGTGTGTGTTTGTAGAATAATTTACAATGGCTTTGAACATGGCTCAGCCAATCAGAATCAAGGACCGGAACTATCCGTTTTATAATAAGTATTAAGTGGAAGAGCCTACAAAAACACTAGATTTTTCCTTAAACGTAAATCAGACGGGCGTTTTAAGTGAATTTAATTAGGGTCTTTGACATTTAAGCTCAGTAAACATTAACATTTTACCACCGACATTAACTTTGTAAAATCTTTTGTTTTTTTTAACAAAGTTGATTTTGTTTTTTAAAATGACCCATTTTTTTTCTTATTTATATTAATGTATTTTTTGAAGTGGCTTTTTGTAGTTTCCAGAGGACCTATAAATTACGTAGCTAAATGAATTTAAAATGGACAGTTTAAACTTGATGGCATGAGTCAAACATGTTATGTTTTTTAAAGTGACGTCTGAATCCGATTCTAGAACTATTAGAATCTCTCATTCTGGCGAGTCTTACAGGTCAAACAAATAACACAAAAAAAACCCTTTGCGATAATTTTACACTACCGGCAGAAGTTTGGGGTGGATTTTTTAATGTTTTTAAAAGAAGTCTCTTTTGCTCATCAAGGCTGCATTTAACTGATCAAAATTACAGGAATATCAGTTATATTATGAAATATGATTATAAAATTTCTATGTACTTATATTGTTAAACTGTAATTTATTTCTGTGATGCACAGCTGTATTTTCAGCACCATTCCTCCAGTCTTCAGTGTCACATGATCTTCAGAAATCAGTCTAATATGCTGATCTACTGCTCAAGAAACATTTCTGATTATTATAGTTATTTTTCTATGATATATTTCATGTGTTTGAATGCTGACCCACAATGTATTCTCAGTATTAGATCTTAAGACGTGTCGTTACCTTTCTTAAACTTGTGAATTGGGAGTTTCTTCAGCTGGTCCTTGCGTAAGCGACTTCTCCTGGCTCTATGTCTGTCCTGTACGAACTTTGTGATCTGCGATTAAAAAGATGCAAACATCTCAGTCAAGTCTAATATATTTGGTTGTTTGCTCATTTTTTCTATTGCACACAATCATGACTCACCATGAACACTACAATGAGGATGAGGCAGATTCCAACAATGATGAGGAATGGGATCAGATAATATTCCAGAGGCAAACTGAAGTCCGGCAGGAGAATCACATGACCACTGGAAACACGAAGCAAGACTGAGTGTGATAACTGCTTTTACAAACAGACATTAACACTTACAACTCATATTATGCATGTAATGTAATATATGTTAAATATAAGAGCCTGTGTGTGGAAAAACCGTTTGTGAACGCTTCACATTTTCAGACTTTGTGTGAACGGCAGACTTTCTATAGTGTCATGACTGTTGGAGTGCCAACGCAGCTGAATTCATCAGATGTTTCCGTTAAGTAACCATCTGAACAGTGAAGTATTCAGTAGTGAAAGCAGAGCCCTCACCCTTTCTCATAGATGTAATCCTCTCTGAGAGAGTTGGCCGTTTCTTCACCAATAAACACTGAAGGAATGTCTATCTGCTTCAGGATATCCACTGGGAAAAAATGTAAGGTACAAGCATACATTAAGACACTGATTTGATTCCTCAAACAAATAAATGTTAAAGAATCGAGTGTATTTTTTAAATTGTATTGTAAAATAATATTTATTTTGAACTGATTTCCACTTTACAGGAATAGTTCACTTCAAATAAATGAAATACGTTTTATTTAACCCTCCTCCTCCCCAGCACCACCTGTCTATATCTGCTCAACACCAATCTCCTTTAATGTCAAACGCTGTTAAATCTGTGAGAGTTGAGTGAAATATGGAAATATGCTGTGGACTATTGTCGATGCTTTTATCAGCCGTTCGGACTCTCATTCTGACGGCACCCATTCACTACAAAGCATCGGAAACAGTAATGTATAGCTACATTTCCCCAAATCTATGAAGAAGCAAACTCATCTTCCTCTTGGATGACCGGAGCGTGAACACATTTTCAGAAACCGTTCATTTTTTATTAACCCATTCCTTTCAAAATATTTCTTTTGCACAATTTCATGTACAGTATGTACGTAAGTTTTTGTACAGTCTCAGTTTGTGTATGTAAAGTCATCTATTTATAGTAAATGTATAGTCAGACGGTTAACTGTTGTATAGGTCTGTTTTTCTTATACTTCTATATGTTTATATTTACGTTTAACTAGTATGAGACAAGATTTTGTTCCACTATACGTCCACACATGTAGCAGGAGAAGGACAATAAAGCTGGACTTGACTTGAGTTAAGAACGCTGAAGGTTGGTTCCTCTACTTTGGCCTTCATCCTAACATTCAAACAGAGGTTTGTGAATCGCAGCATTGTCCCGCAGCAGAACACACGAGCGTGTGTCTCCCCGCTGCATGTTTTATGCATTCGTGCGCAGGAACTTACGATCGTTGGATCCCATGCTGATTAAGTCATCAGAGTCCACATTGTGGACAATCGCCGCCTTGTAGCCGGCCTTCTGCGCATGGAGGACCTGAAGAAGGACGAGGACAGAGACAGAAGCTTTGTGTTCAGTCAAACACAGGCGTCATGTGTGCACCGCTCCAACCCCCCACACAAGTACACAAGTCTAGTGTGACACATGTATTGTGTATTCACATGTGCACACTGGTTTAGCTTCGCAAGAACATGTCCTGATCGTATATATATATATATATATATATATATACACATACACAAAAGTTGTCATGTATATTAAAAAATACATATATTTAATTATTAAAAAGTACAAAATTTGAACACATGGTAATGAGTAATTTGAGAAGATTACAGGATCAGATTCTCTCTTTTAACATGCAACACGACCAAGATACATAAAACTACTTCAAACACATTCTAGTGCTGTATTGTTGTGTATATAGACGCGTGCTCTTGGTAATGCGCTCTAGAGTGAGGTTCCTGCTGTTCTGGATCAGGGATTAGTAAATGTTTGTGCAAGCAGTGATTGAAACATTCAAGACATTCACATCGCGTGAAGCTCAGATATAATATCATCTCCAGATTAATAAATATTGAGAAGGGTGCACTAGAATGTAATGTTTTGTTTTAACCTGATGTTTTATCACCATACTCCGTCTCTACACACCTTACAAAGGTGCACAGATTCCACCGCGCTGTCGATGATTAACGGTTTATTGTGGTATGGGAAAAATATTGTCAACAGTTCGACAGGCGTTACGCCACGCTGTGACTGGAAGTCGTCCAAAGTCCCGCAGGTGAACAGAAACTGCAGGCAGACCTCTTGAAGGCTTTGCATATCATTTGCCAGCTGCATGAAATGTGTGCGCAGCGAAGCGCGTCTTGGAGAGCGGGGGCTGGTTTTGCATTTAGGAGCGCATTTGCTTACTTGGACGGAGGAGTTTCTATGATACCTGTGTAACAGCAGGACATGTTTAATATAAATTAAGGATTTAAACATTTATTTTATATTTGGGAAAAAGTATATTCATAACCAAAATTATAGCATTTTAAAATACTTTATATTTTTTATCAATTTTTTTTAAAGTATTTTGAATTATAATAATTGAT
The DNA here is from genome assembly GCF_963082965.1 of Carassius carassius. NCBI lineage: Eukaryota > Metazoa > Chordata > Actinopteri > Cypriniformes > Cyprinidae > Carassius > Carassius carassius. The sequence goes on from NC_081770.1 coordinate 32,319,700, forward strand.
ATTGTATTTTATTTCAATTGGTAAAAAAAAAAAAAAAAGATAAAAACTATATGATTAATAAAACAATAACACAAAAAATAATAATTATGTGTGATAAAATGTATACACTTTCTAATTTATAATAATGTATCTTTTTATTTATTTGGAAAATTATTTATACAAATACATTTTAAAATGAATGAATTTTCACACAAAAAAACTAAATATTTTCAAATCAGTTTTTATAAAAATGCATTCGTTTAAAAAAATGCAATGTCAGGTGTGAGTGGAATGGTGTGCGCACACACACACACACACACACACACACACACACACACAGTCAATGAACCTGAGCAAAAACATGATGGGACAAAGTGTGAAGCATTGCTAGGAGACTAGAATGTCATAAATAAATAAAACAATTACCTCTCATTTGGATAAAAAAAAAAAAAAACTTTTATATTATTATTCTATTAGCTTTAGCTATTATTCTAAATATTTTTTTTATGTCTATATAGTTTTTAATTCTTTTTAACTTTTTAGTATTTTTAGTTATTTTTGTACTTCAAATTATACTAAACAAAAGTTGGAAATGCTGAAATAAACGAGTTTTATTTCTTTTTCTTTTTTTTATATACAAATGTTTAGTTTGAGTTAACCATAACAACTATAGTTAACTATAACTATAGTTTAGATGACTTTAATGAAAATGAAAACTGACCTAAAAGAAATTCGACAATAAAGATTTTATTTAAATATTAAACTAAATTAAAATATAAAATGAATATAAAAATATATAATAATAATCTAAAATCTTCTTAAATACTATACAGCAGTGTGGAAGCTCAGTTATGTGCGCGGCCAGCACACAGCAGTGTTGGTTGATCTGCTGGTTTGACTGTGATAGAGATCTTGCCCCGCTGCAGAAGAACATGCAGTGAGTTGCCTGATGATTCGTGTGTTGGCACGGGCTCAGGTTTCGTGGAGGGCGTTCAGACACGTTTAAACAAACCTTTCCCACGCTCTCTGCGAGACTCTGGAGTCTGTGGTGTCTCAAACTTCCCCATGTGTGCGACACGGTCTCAAACCTACCTTGACGTCAAAGTTACAGTCGAAGCGCTTGATCAGCACGATGAAGGCGCTGCTGAGGTTGTCCCGCAGGGGAGGGGGGTCGATCGGGACACAGGCGTTCTCCGGACGGGCTCCGATCAGGAAACCCTGCGCACAGGAACAAACAATCAGAAAAGACTGCCAACAGCTCCCTCTGCTGCACCAGAGCACACTCCAGGACTACACAGCTCTTTACATTAGCCCTGTTTCCTTCCACCTGCTCTTACGCACTTTTTGGAATATCGCATCACCTTAAATTCTAAAAATGTGCATTAAAAAAATGCATGCATGGAACTGAGTAGAATCAACTTTTTATCCAATAAGAACAATTGTGCATGAAGTACGATGGAAACACATTAACTGAATAAGCTCCACCATCAAATGTTGTTTGGGTCGCTCTGAGATGCCAGTCATTAAAGTATCTCTGTATAATCACACAACAGCAGGCATCCACCTCTAAAAGCAATGACTGTTTTCATTGTGCTGCGTCTGCTCTCTCTGAAGCACAAGTGATTCATCACATAAGAAAATTATTACATGCAGTGGCTTCTCCTAGATTTCTTACAGATATTTAGTACCGGTTTATCAGGAAGTGAGGATTTTGTTAGATGTAAACGGTGCTTTATTCGCAGAATGTTTTTGCGATATTCCAGCTTTGCGCAGGAGTTAAATTTGCATTTTTGGATGGAAACATAGCTATTGTGACCTCAATCGGACACTTTCATTCTGAGACATGTTATAAGGTTTCGCTTTGGTCTGATTAGGCAGTTGGAGACTGAAGAAACGCTTGAAGGCGAGTGTCGCACCAGCAAGAGGGACTGTTTTTCCTGTTTTTAAGGATGGGTTACTGGGCCGTGAAAGCAGGCAAGGCATGAGGCCAGCACATGATCACATGAGGATGAGTCAAAGTAGGCCACAAAAACAGAGGAGCACCACAGGAGCCCTGCATTACTGAGTGTTACAGATGCATGAGGTACGCTTCATCAGCTGACATGATGAACCTCATCTTTTAGAGCTAACTGCCTCTGTTTTTACATGTGGGCTGCTGTTATCTAACGCTGACTCCAAAACAGAGCAATTCAGTCAAAATAATATTCTATATTATAATGTTGTGAGGCCAGTATAATGTGCAATTTTGATAATATGACGTAGCATAATTGTTACTATGAAATAATTATATTAAATAATTAAAACTATCAAAAATAATACATTATTTCATCACTCAATCAATGTAAAAAAAAATGTACTCTGGCATTTAATGTAACTTTTTTTACTCAATCATTTAATGTAACTTTTTACTCAATCATTTAATGTAACTAATCAATCATTTAAATGTGATTTGTTTTTTACTCAATCATTTAATGTAACTTTTTTTACTCAATCATTTAAATGTAATTTCTTTTTTTACTCAATCATTTAAATGTAATTTCTTTTTTACTCAATCATTTAATGTAACTTTTTTGACTCAATCATTTAATGTAACTTTTTTACTCAATCATTTAAATGTAATTTCTTTTTTTACTCAATCATTTAAATGTAACTTTTTACTCAATCATTTAATGTAACTAATCAATCATTTAAATGTAATTTGTTTTTTACTCAATAATTTAAAATGTAACATTTTTTACTCAATGTAACTTTTTTACTCAATCATTTAAATGTAATTTGTTTTTTACTCAATCATTTAAATGTAATTTGTTTTTTACTCAATCATTTAAATGTAATTTGTTTTTTACTCAATCATTTAATGTAACTTTTTTACTCAATCATTTAATGCAACTTTAATCAATCATTTAATGTAACTTTTTTAATCAATCATTTAATGTAACTTTAATCAATCATTTAAATGTGATTTGTTTTTTACTCAATCATTTAATGTAACTTTTACTCAATCATTTAATGTAACTTTTTTACTCAATCATTTAATGTAACTTTTTTACTCAATCATTTAATGTAACTTTAATCAATCATTTAAATGTAATTTGTTTTTTACTCAATCATTTAATGTAACTTTTTTACTCAATCATTTAATGTAACTTTTTTACTCAATCATTTAATGTAACTTTTTTACTCAATCATTTAATGTAACTTTTTTACTCAATCATTTAATGTAACTTTTTTACTCAATCATTTAATGTAACTTTTTTTAAGCAATCATTTAATGTAACTTTTTTTAAGCAATCATTTAATGTAACTTTAATCAATCATTTAAATGTAATTTGTTTTTTACTCAATCATTTAATGTAACTTTTTTACTCAATCATTTAATGTAACTTTTTTACTCAATCATTTAATGTAACTTTAATCAATCATTTAATGTAACTTTAATCAATCATTTAAATGTGATTTGTTTTTTACTCAATCATTTAATGTAACTTTTTTTACTCAATCATTTAAATGTAATTTCTTTTTTTACTCAATCATTTAAATGTAATTTCTTTTTTACTCAATCATTTAATGTAACTTTTTTTACTCAATCATTTAATGTAACTTTTTTACTCAATCATTTAAATGTAATTTCTTTTTTACTCAATCATTTAATGTAACTTTTTTACTCAATCATTTAAATGTAATTTCTTTTTTTACTCAATCATTTAAATGTAATTTCTTTTTTACTCAATCATTTAATGTAACTTTTTTGACTCAATCATTTAAATGTAATTTCTTTTTTACTCAATCATTTAATGTAACTTTTTTGACTCAATCATTTAATGTAACTTTTTTTTCTTTACTCAGTCAATTAATGTAATTTGTTTCTATGAGAAACCAGTTTAGGATTTCAATAATCTGCATTTAACATAATTGTAATTATTAATCACAGTTCACTAGCTTAAAATGCTTGATTCTAGTGATTTGTTTTTTTAAATAATTAAGTGTTTAAAACTGGATTTTAATTTAGATTTTAAGCATTTAATTTTCCATTTATTTAGAAAAATATTATATAACTTTAATATCAGCCAATTACTGGTATCAGCTCTAACATAATTGCTATTATTAGCTTTTATATTCATATTTTCAGTTTTCATTTTAGTTTAAATTCTAGTAACCTTTGTAATTTTATTTTTTGTAATTTTTTTTTTTTTGTAGTTTTAAATTCAGTAACAAATATATTAATAAATAAATATATATATATCAAACACTGATTTCCACACTAGAAAACATAGTTCTGAGCTGATTCCCTAAAAACTGCTGATCTCCAACCAGGAATAGAGGTTCAGAGAGAATATATCTTTTTTTCAAAATGACAAAAGAAAGCAAATGCAACCAGGGACTCTGCATTTCAGAAAGTGGCTTTCCTGTTCTTAGTGAGGCCCTCAGCCCTTGCGGAGCTTTACATTTACATTTTGGTGACATAATGCAGCAGGTTGATTGGTCCAAGATGATTTACCAGCTCATGACTAGATTAGATCAGCTGCCACGCTCCAAAACAGAGAGCAGATTAAGATGGATTTTCCAGCAGGGATTAACTCCTGACACAATATTTAGCAAAAATAGATGGCGATAAGCATATTACGTTGTGTCCAGCTGAGCAGGACAAAGGTGAAGGCTGCTGCTTAGAGAAAATATAAAAAACATGGTGGATGACCTCTAAAAACATCACTTTGGTTTGAGGTGAGAAAGAAGGGGAAATCAAACGAAAGGCTAAGCAAAATGGAGAAGTGACAGATGTGAAGTCATTTTCACAGTTTTCACCAACATATCATGAGGTTTGTGTGATCAGGACAGTGAAACAGGAACAGAAAATTGGCACGATTCAATCACAATGTAGAACTGCTATAGCATAATGACAATATAAAAAGCCAGTTAATTAATTTTAGGAGCTATTACCCAATTCTGTTTTCTAAATAATATCACACTTAAAATCACAGTAAATTACATTTATTGTTGCGCTAAGACATTTTGCGATTTCCCAATGCAAAATTTGAGTTGGGATCGAATTTCGACACTCAAAATTTTAGTGCCGTCCAATAGCAAGCCAACAAAGCAAAAATGAATATCCACAATCCAGTAATTTTACTAGCAATCGGCGCAATGAAGAATTTCACCCAATGGACTCATAGTGATGAAGAAATTTCCAAATACTAATTTCATGTTATGTTCAAATTTTATGTTCAAAAGCGTCATCGCGCAAAAAAGGCCTTTGTAGTAAACTGAATGTCAGTTGGTGAGGGTGTTACTATAGCTATTGTTATAGTTATCGTAATTGCTATTGTTCTTGACGTGAACAGGATTTTGAAAGTGGCAGAAGATTAAAAATCCGGCGCACACTTATAATAGGAAAGTTATCGCCCGCTGGTGTGGATTTTAATATGGCTATTATTAGTTTGAGTTATAGTTATCGATAGTTATTTTTCTGGGCGTGAATGGGTTTTTAAAGCAGCACACACTTATAATAAGAACGTTATCATACATTAGTCTACATGCTAATATAGGTATCATTATAGTTATTGTTTTTGACGTGAACAGGGTTTTTAAATGGCAGACAACATAACAGCAGCGCACACTTATAATAACGTTATCGTCTGTTGGTGCAGATGCTACTATAGCTATCATCATAGTTATCGTAATAGCTATCATTATTGACGTGAACAGGATTTTGAAAGTGGCATAAGACAAAAACCCAGCGCGCACTTATAATAAGAAACGTTATTGTTCGTTGGTGTGGATATTAATATAGCTATTATTAGTTTGAGTTATAGTTATCGTTTACAGGTTTTTAAAGTGGCAGATGACCGGTGCTGGGCAAGTTAATTTAAAAAAAGTAATCCACTACAAATTACTTCTTTAAAACTTTAATTTGATTACGTTACTGATTACTGCATTTAAAAAGTAATCAAATGACTAATTACTTTACTTTCAAGTTACGTTCAAGTTTACTTCACTTTTCAAGTTATCAAACCTAAAAAAAAATACACTTTCTTTCTTTCATTAATTTAATATTGACTGAAAGATCACAAGTATTATTTGAATACACTCGCAATATCTTTACTTTAATTATTACGTGTAACGCGTTATACCCAACTCTTTGGATGACGTAGCAGCAGCACACAATCATACTAAGAGCATTATCATCTGTAAGTGTGGATGCTAATATAGCTATTGTTTTAGATAGTGTTATAGTTACCATTCTTGACATAGACAGTGTTTATAAGTGCCAGATTACATAATAGCAGCATGCTGTTGTTAACTCAATTCATTGTATTCCAGCTTGATTTTAATCAGAGTCGGATACCTCCACACCCTCACAAAACATCTAATGCATAACTCTTCGTAAAATGCTCTATCAGGGCTTTCTCTAGTGTCTTTAGACTGTCAGCAGTAAAAAAAAATATATAAATCAGCACCGTTACAGACGTCAAAACCACAACAAACTCACCACATTCAACAATAAATTATGGGACATCCAATGTCGCACCTGCTGTAACAAATGTTCTTGCTTTTGGTGAGGACTAAGACAGATTGCTTCATTACAGGATTTTAATCATTTATCCCATTTATCTGTTGCATATCGTCCAGTTACACTATTATAGACCATTGGTTATCATCCAAATGTCTCTTATAAACACATCTTGCTGGCTTCTGACCCTACACCAACTTATTACACAATGTTTCCTTAAGAGCGAGCAGTCATTCGGCCAGCTGATTGTGTAAATCTGAAGGTTTGCAGATCTTGTCTGATGACGTGGAGCGTGAGTGCAGCAGTTCTGGGTCAATCATCTCCACTCATCACTAAACTAGACTCATTCACCAGCTTTGAGGTCTATTTTTAGCCCCTTTCACACCGTCAGGGTGCTGGTCAACAATCTTGCATAAACTCTCCTCAGCTGCACATCTGGTGAGAGCTGTCATGATGACTAACAGTGTAAGCACGACACATTTATACCACAAAAAGTTCATATGAAACACTCCTTAAACTCCCATAATTGGTAATTGTACACTTAGTTTAATGTAACTTAAACCACCATTCAAAGGTTTGGGGACGGTTTTTAATGTTTTTGGAGCTGTAAGTCTGTTCTGCACACCAGAGCTGTTTTTATTTGAACAGAAATACAATAAACCCTGATATTTTGTAATATTTGTTTGTTTTTCAATTCAATAAAATGTTCAAAAGAGCAGTATTTATTTGAACTATAATTTTTTGTAACATTATATTGTCCCTTTTGATAAATTTCTTTGCTAAATTAAAGTATTAATATTTTTCAAAAATAAAAGTATAATAAACCTATGCTTTTAAAACTGTAGTGAATTACTTATATGTATATATATATATATATATATATATATATTACCAGTTCATAAAAATATAGATTTAAAGATTTATTTAATATTTGCAAGTAAAATAAGTTTTATTTATTATTTAAATTGCACAATTATTTACATATCTTATCAGATCTATTTTGTATATTTTACATAAACACAAATATTTTTTTAATCCAGCCAACCTGAATATTGTTTCATTATACACAGTAAAATAATATTTATTGTTGTTATTAAGGTGATCTGACCAATGATGGGCAAGAATATTTCTAAATAATATGTAAATGTTAAAAAAAAAGAGATAAATAAAATTTCTATGCATTTCTATATTCACTTAATGTTTTGGATGGCAACTATTTGTAACAAATTTAACCGATAAATGTAATTGCAGTTTATGTAACCATCATGATTACTTATGTAATAATTAAAACACACCTATCAGACACAAACATCATGTTTTACCTTTGTATTTTTAATAAACCACAAACTTTACAGATTTCACCAGTGAATCTTGGTTTTAAAAAATAAAAATAAAAAAATAAAAATCAAGCTTAAGCAAAATAAAGGCAGATTATTGGGGTTTGGAACAGAACTACTGTATAATAGTCAAAAAAAGATAAAGATACGGTGTCTTTGATCAATATAGCTGACTCACCTTCAGTCCTTCACTGGGCAGTCTGTAGCCAAATCGTGACGGCAAGTCATCAAAGTTCTCTGTTTTATTGTCAAATGAATACTAAAAAACAAACACAATCATGAATTACTTTCCGACAACCATGTGTTTAAATGCTGCATATCAACTGACTGTTGCTGAACGTGTGTCAGAGGCTCACAGCTGATATGTCGGCCTCCACGGGCAGCAGATTGAGGAAGGCGAATATCTGAACCGTGAAAATGGTGTAAATCTGTGTGGCCGAGAGCATCAGCATCCCCAAAGAGAGCAGCATCTTAAGATCTGCTTCAGTTACACCTGCAAATTAAAGGAAATGTTGCATTAGACATCAACAGAAAGTCCCCAAAAAAACATTTCCTGTTTCTGACGGCCAATGCAACCCTGTTTGTGCGTTCAATGAAGCAGCTGATCAGACACACCGAACGCTTTTCTGAAAAACTGAGCACTAGTGAAATATGAGTTACAGCATAATGCAAACAGTATGCAAATTCCTAAGGTTTCAAAAACATATTTAGCCAGAATAGACCACAAAAAGTCATCAATCGAGATGCTTTCTGCCCTGATAATGATGCAGACAGAGCTAAACCTTCACCCTCGTCAATTTTCCTTTGTGATTTCGAAAAGTTTTGTGTAGAAGACAAAACAATCCCCGTTCACACAGATGCGCGAAAACAACTAAAAACGCTGTATTATTCATGCCAGGCCAGTAGTTGGCGACGTCACGTTATAAAGAAACACTACGTCATGTATCGTCTATGATGTCACCGGTTTCACAAATTTGCGAGGTTTTTTTCATGTTTAGACAGACAACAACAGTATCTTTTTCAAAACCGTGCACTTTGAATCTAATTTTCAAAAGGTTTTAGGACACAAAAATGCTGTTGATGCAAATGAACGGCAAAAATGCATAAAAATGAAAGTTTTTTTTATTCCTTTTTTTTTTTAAATGGTGTAGCTATTACCCCCTAAGGCTGAACCACCAAGAAGTACTAGAAAAAAATTGTAACACCATTTGTTGTTGCTAGTCTAACACAGATAAACCACGCCCATGTTTCAATAAACCACGCCCACGTCGCTCCTAACCTACGCACACTTTTTCCGTCACAAGTAATAACAGTAGCAATTTTCAATTTACTGAACTCTATTAAATATGGATATTATTAGAAATTAATGATCCAATAAATCAGAACAAAAAACACTAAATTGGGGTAAGTTACTAAAAAAATCGCCGGTAACGTAAAAATAAGTTAAAAGGGGGCGCGGCAAGAGCAGCTTGCATTTATATAGTATATAGTTACATTAAGTCTCATTTGGATTTAGTATCAAATGCATACAAAACCATATTTCAAACCTAAATAAAACATTTAATAGTTCATCGATATGTTATTGTTATTTTTGTAGTTTACATCTAATCTGATTCACTCACGTGATGTAAAAACTTCCTTTTTATTCTCCGAGCCGCATACTGTTACATACAACGGCCTGTAAAAAATAAATAAAAATAAATGATCCACGATTACATAAACATAAAATTCAACGTCGTTTAACTGACATCTGCGTTATTGTTCCTAGAACTGATTTGTTAGGTCCTGAATCACAACGGTTTTGGTTGTATTAGCACGCTGGCTAACAGTCAACACAAACCGGATCAACTTTCGCATTAACTTACTCTAACGATCTGCTTCGAATCTACAGCACCTCACCATAGTATATATATACAATATGTGTAATATATATATACACATATATCGATATATATGCACTGACAGGCTAAAGGAGAAACGACCGCGATCAAAAAAGAGAGCAAGCAGTACGTGACTGAACCTCAATCAGCAAACAGAAAGATGACAAATCAAAACTGCGTCAGCGACTTACCATTACACTAGATGCTGTTCTTTAGTCCAGGAAGATAATAAACCCCGATGGCATTACACCAGAGACAAATTACAGGCTTCAGACTGCTTCGTCCGACCTCATATCGTCTGGCAGGCCAGAATGTCAACACACACACACACACACACACACACACACACACACACACACTCCTCCTACGCGACACACAGCGCTCTCTAGCGCACAGACACAGAGTCAACTCAAACTGACTGACTACTCAACGCAAACTTTGACGTTTACGAAAAGGGACCATATTTGTCTTATGTAATACGTTTTTGCGTCATTTCATTTCGAGTGTTTGTTGTGTAGTCTTCACAAACAGCGGTGATCGGTCCAGTCTGAGCAGCGCTGAGAAAAGGTTCAGGTAAACCTCACTGTTTACTATAATTATTACACTGAGAACAGTGTAACAGACATGAAATTATGCATTGTATCGTTAAAATATGGGGATAACTATGTAAACATGTACTACCTCAGTGGCTAAGATAAATGCTAAACCCCGTTCAATCTCTTATTCTAGCTCTCTGGTCCATCAGCCCCGTTCTGAAGTCATGCTAGCAGGTCGTTTCCTCAGAATTCTGCCGTTTTTGCTAGGTTCTTTCCAGTGACGTTAACAGAACGTTCGTGCAAAGTTCTATGGGAAACCATCTAATGTGAAACTTGCACCTTGCGTTTATATTCTGGGTTCATCTGCTTGCCTGTACAAAGAATGCATTATCAGTAAGTTGCTTACCCTTATGAAAATTAACCATGGTTTTACTACAAATAAAACCAAAAAACCATGGTTACTATAATTAAACCATGGTAACCACAAATTAACCATGGTTTTGCTAAATTAACCATAGTTTAACCATGGTATTTGTAGTAAATCTGTGGTTATAGAAATGGTAGTCAACACGCCAAAAAAACATGGGTTACTACAGTTTTACTATAATAAAACCATGGTTATTTTTCGTAAGGGTATTGAATTTAAACTCTTTAATATCTTATACTTTAAACGCCTTATACTTTCATTTATAATGTATTTTAAAAATGCAGATGCAAGATTATAGTTTTGCAGCTTACCATTTCAGTTTTGTAAGTCAGTAAGGAGCAAGATCCATCTTTTTGGTTTTCACTTCTACTAATCTGTTTTTATTTAATTTATTTATCATTGATTAAATGATAATAGTCTTAAAAAAGATCATGATTTCACGGTATATATTAAACAATAGTTCTTATCAGTAACGATAACTCTAAAAAGAATATGAATAAGAAGTTATTTGAGTGAACAAATCCTTTAATATATATATATATATATTATATTATATCAAATACTGGTTTTGTTTTGTAGAAAACATGGGAACACGTTTTAATAGACTGGCGACGACCGCACAGAGTAGCATTATAACAGAACTTTCAAATGTATCTGTAACATTACAAACTTCATCATCATGGGAAAAAGGAGGCGGGAACTGGCGGACAATTATAATTAAGCTTTAATAATAACATAAACACAAAACAGCGCGACAGCCCCACGCAGACGACTGCCGCGCAAAAATAAAAACCAAACACAAAATAAAGCCCAGGCCTGGTCCTCTCTCGTCCTTCACTGTCGTTGCTCCTCTTTTGTATCCTTCCAATCTCCTCCGTGGGACTCGAGACCGGTGAGTGTCGCAGGTGTCGCTCATTTCCAATCACTCCTACGGGCAATTTTGTGGAAGTGGTTGATGTAATTGTGTCCGGTGGATGTTCAGGCATCAGAGATGTTTACAAGTCATTAACTTGGATTCTAAGTCTTTAACCTGGAGTCTGTGTCAAGTCACGAGTCTTTGGTCACAAGTCCAATTCGAGTCTCAAGCCATTTAATGGCTTGCTAAAAAATCCCATTCTGAATCCTCATGTGTTGAAATCTATTCCTATTTATGAATCTGTTTTAGGCTACAGACAAAACATACATATGATTTAATGTACATCCAGCCTGTTATGTACAGTCATGGCCAAAAATATTGGCACCTTTGGTAAATATGATCAAAGTAGGCTGTGAAAATTAATCTGCATTGTTAATCTTTTTGATCTTTTATTTAAACTTTTATTCATCTTCCATTAACAATGAAGATTGTTTTCTAGACAATTCGCTTTGAATCTTTTTTACCATGCAAAACTGGTTGTACGTCTTGCTGAAGTTATCCTAATGATGCTGTATGTTCACCTCTCTCCTTTACGGCTTGATTAGCAGCACCACCTTCTTGGACATCATCTTGTGCTTCAGTTGTTAAGGTTTCTGTGTATGCTTTAACTTCTGTATGTTGTCTTCATTTGTCTTGTTTGCATACACATGGAGTCCATCAACTTTTGAATGAAATGTGTCTAGCTGGTGCTGCAGAGAGAGGTTCTTCAGTTTCCCTGTGGCTCTACAGATTTTAGCAGTGTCTGTTTTTGTTTGGCTATCAATTATTAAAACCTCTTCAGCAGGTTGTCCTCATCATCACTTTGATGTCTCAAACTCGGCTTGCAATCACAAACCCAGTGTCCTTCCTCGTTGCAATGTCTGCATTGTTTTTGCTTTTGGGTGTCTCTGATATTCACTTTCTTCATACCCCGTTGTCCTGTTGTTGTATGACAAGGTTTTAAATTGCAGAGCTCTGAGATTGACTTCCTGTGGTCTTTCAATCTTTTGCCGCATTTCCATCGAAATTACCCGGAACATTTGTACCAGGAACTTTTTTTCCCAGGAACTTTTTTTCCCCCAGACCTGTTGCTTTCTGCGTTTCCACCGCGGTGTAAAGTACCGGGAAGATTAGGCTGGTGACGTAGGTCTGCGCGCATTTCTCAATACAAAGTACGCTGATTTTGGACGTGCATTCTCTGTAGTTCAGACTTTGCGCATTCGACTCGGGAGTGTGATGTCCGCGACGACGCAAATCCAGTAATTCTGCAAACAGCAGCGTACTTGATAACTTCAGTCAGCTGACCATGGCTACTATTTTCCTCTCTGTATATTTACAATAAAACGAAATAGGATATCAAATACCACTGCCTCCTTTCGTTTTCATTTAAGCATAATAACAGCTGCAGAAATTTACTTAGTTCAGGGATATGTGTATATATACAGCCATTACAATGAAACGAAATATTATATAGATTTGCCTTTTTTATTTTCATTTTAACATATAGATAAATTGAATACAGACCAAAGATAACCTGTTAGATTTACCCACAACAAATTATATTTTATGTTTAACCACTAAAGAGACATCAGAGCCAGCGGCACACATCAGAAGGTCTAGCCGAGGAGAGGCTGCTTCTCGGCGGATAGATGAACACTGAGCTCCCGCTGGTCGCGTGGAGCTCACCGTCTCTGAGATCGGCTAAACACATTTTTTAATAGGCGCTGTCTTTATAAATAAACCACAGATTTGAGTTTTAAACAACTACATTCTCGCCTGAAATACTTTTAAAATTACATTTCATGACACAATAAAACAGTAATATTTTGAACATGATCCGAATAAATGGTGGTTGAACTCAATCAATGCTGTGTGAACTCAACCAATCAGGATGTTTAGTGGCCAAGTCCCGCCCCCGAAAGTTCAGGAACTTTGAAAAAGTACCACCTCGCCAGCAGGGACTTTCTGAGGGGCATTTTTTTACCCGGAACTTTATTTAGTTCCTGGTTCCTGCGGTGGAAACACACCGAGTACCAGGCCAAAGTCCCTAGTTCCTGGGTAAAGTTGTTGCGGTGGAAACGGGGCATTTGCTGACCATTAAACAATCTGCATTGTTGTTCCAGTGCTGTCCCAGTCATCATACTTGATTTTATTAAGGGTTTTAGAAATCTCATGTGTCAGTCCATTTACAAATGTGGTTTTAAGAGGCATACTAGTATATTTACTGAGATCTTTAAGGTTGTTGTTCATACCAGCATGTTCCATCCATGTTTGTCTGAAGTGTTCTTCAAACTCTGCAATACTTTCTCCTGTCTTCTGCATGCAAGAGGTAATTTTAGCCCAATTAACCTCTGCAGGTTTCAAGTTAAACAAGAAAGTTTGTACAGCTTCCCATCCAGCCTCAATGTTTTTTTGGAGATGCACCAATCCTTCTTTCAACACTTTCTGTTAATCTTTTTTGATGATGGTCTCTTAAGTTCACATTAACAATCATCATGCCTTCTAGCTGATGTAGATTGTAGATTTTCTGCAAGCGCTGAAGAAATTGCCAAGCTTTCCATGGTTTTTTGGAAAAAACTTTTGACCATTTTGTCAACTTGAACTTTTGTAGCTGGTTGATGTTCTGTATGGAACATATTTCTTTACCACTTCTGTCACAGTGTGAGTTTGTTGTTCACCATCCTCCTCATTCTACTCCTCATTGTCAATTTCAACTTCAGTCCTTCTGTTCTTGACAATTATAGGAGCAAGTCTAACCTTTAGATGTGTTGATGGGAAATTCAGTCTCATTGCTTAAAAATTTGTAGTCCACTCTTTTGGAGAGCAAAGTTAGCAACAGGTCATTCTCATTTCAGTCACACAGACAAATCATTAGTTTGATAACTCAACAAATCCTGAATGATAAGACTTTTCCAATTCTTTCTGAGTTGTAGTTTAGAAAGCTGAACTACTTGGCTTCAAATTGGTCTCTTAGACAATTTACATTAGATCTTTCTGTATCTTTCAACAGAAGGCAAACAAACTTATAATTTTATGGCTTTATGCCCTATTCTTTTAACCAAGATAGAACATTATTTAAATCTAAAATAGTGGTTATTGAATTAATACCCATTCAAGAATTCACAATTCTTGCAGCAACATCAGTCCCAATACTATCTATGGCTCCTACAGTCTCTGGATAAATGGACTTAATTGGTTTTTTTTTTACAGAATTCCTACAAACAAAAAGAGAAAGGACCAAGTCTCTGCTTCTACAATCTCTTGATGAACAGACTAAATTGTTTCTTAAACAATTCCTACGGACATAAAGAGAAAGGACCAAGCCCTTGCTTCTACAATCTCTTGATTACTGAACAAAATTGTTTCTTTAACAATTACTACAGACTCCAGGGAACAGGACTGGGCCTAGAATTACATGTCTATGGCTCCTACAGTCTCATGAGAATGGACTAAACTTAAGGTCTTAAGCCTAAAATTCTTAAAATTATTATTGATAATTATGACTACACTCCATACATTGATTGATCTGCTTACTTATGAAAAAATGTTTTTTAAATTATTTTACAGCTGATAGTTTCACTCACCAAATTAGGATTTTTGAGGCAGTATCCAGTTGATTCAAATAACACAAAACTGTAGAATCTCCAAAACTCTTGTTCACTTCTTGTTGCATTTGGGGACTTCTCTTCTTGTCAGTGTCTCCTGGCTGGCTTGCCAAATTGTTAGATTTTGCTATATTTGGCTGAGCAGTTGTATGGGTGGCTCACGAATATACTAGATTTCTCTAATACATAAAATAATTAAGCTTGACCAAAGTTCTTGTGGGGGAAATAATTTATTGAAGGTAGCAGTGTAGCAGTTCTTCAGCAGTGATGTTAGCACGTCATACTTCAAACAATCTTAACCCAAAGTACTGTCTGTTAAACCAGACCTTTATACCTGGTAACAAATGTGCCAAAGACAATACAGTAACACCTCATGGAGAGCCAGTGATAGTGTAACCTCATCATACTGACCTGACAGGACCTTTCCCATGGGGAGCCCATGTTGCATTGTCCTAATGCTGACCTAATGGGCTAATTACATGGGCCATTTGGGCCACACTTTTGTAAACAGGTTTAGTAGATTGCATCTGAGGTACAGTCACAATGTAAATGCATCTAACTAAAGATGACTTGACACATGATCTTTCAATAGTCATAGATCAAGTAGTATATACTGTTAAAAGGGCATATTTGGCAGAAATACTGACATTACCTCAAACATTTATGACCTCCCACACTTTGAATAATTCTAAACCCATCACTTGGCACAGGCAAGACAAAGAATATTCCTAGGGCTCGCGTGGGTCTTCAGTCGGTGAACAGTATCCAGAGGGCTTGACAAAAGGGTTAATCCAATATATACAGGCAGAAGGTCAGGGAACAGACAACAAGGCAACACAAAAAGACTAGACTAAGACTGAACTGGAACAGAGAAACACTGAATGGCTCGGTAAAGCAGCTAACACTTGGGGAGTGATAAATGCATAACAATACATGGCAGTTTGAAAGTGAGCAGAGTGAGTGTTATATAGTGAATGAGTGATTGGTTCCAGCTGTGTGCAATCAGTGCCGTGGATGATGTAGTCGGGGATGACATGCAACAGTTTTTGTAGCACGGGAGTCAATGTAATGGTGGTGATCAGATGGAAGTTCATGAACCAGATTCGTGACACAAGGCCTTAATGATAAGGATTACCAAAGAAACATTTCTTAGGAACCCAAATCTAAAATTATATGAAGATAACCTTAATACTTATAGAAAAATAATAATTATAACACTAAGAGAGGGATGCCTATGCATATTGTTTTGATAGAGAGAAACAATGCATTTCTAGTTTCAAAATGACTTATACTTCACATATTCTAGTTTAAATAAAATAAGTATCAGCGGTATTTAAAGTTAATTGGTGGGTTTTTGTTAAATGTGAGCCAAAACCATTACAATTAAAAGAACCAAAGACTTTAACTACTTCAGTCTGTGTGCACTGAATTTATTTAATACAAGAGTTTCACAGTTTGAGTTGAATTACTAAAATAAATGAACTTTTCCACGACATTCTAATTTATTGAGATGCACCTGTATACAATTTACTCCTGGAGTCATATTGAAACTCCATTATCTCTGAAACCAAACCATATAGGGCCTTTAAAATGAAGATATCAAAAGGAAAGTTTAAGACCCAATATCTAAAAGGTCATTAATATTTACTACCTTTTTGAGTTGCAGGCCTGCAAATAGGGCTGTGATGGTAATAAATGGCTGCCCAAAGCTCCGGGTGTGTGTTCACTGCTCTGTGTGTGTGCACTTTGGATGGGTTAAATGCAGAGCACGAATTCCGAGTATGGGTCACCATACTTGGCTGTATGTCAAGTCACTTTCACTAGTTGCAAATTGTTTTATTGAGACTATAGATCTATGGTAATTCACAAATTACCTCAAACACCATACACAGCCTTTCCTTTAGCAGGTTTGAGCACAGGAAAACAGTTTATGCATTCAGCAAATTAATTTTGTGTTGGGCATTTGACCTCGTTAAGAATGCGTTGCTTGCTTGGCAGCGGAACAGTGAACGGTGTCTTCAACGAATGCAACCCCGCCGCATCACAACAGGTTCTGTCTGTCACACTGTAGACACAGATTTACATTTTGTAGCAAGGTGAGTGAGAGGCACGGACACAGACAAGGTTGTTGAATTGCCAGACAAATTCCCCGAAAGGGGGATTTATTGAACAAAGTGAGACAATACTGTGAACGGTGCTCTGGAACGGTTCTGCTCAGAAACCAGGCATCGTGCAGGGTAGTCTGTGTTCATTTGAAGTGAAGCGTTGATCCTTAGTCGCTGGAGGCTGTAAGCACATGGAGAAAACAACATGAGTTCTGGAGAACTAGCTCACCCTTCCATCTTCTTCTTCGTTGATGTTTAACGGTGGTTGGCATCCAACATTAATGGTGCATTTCCGCCACCTACTGTACTGGAGTGTGGACCGGAGATATCTAGTTAACTAACTTAAAAAAAAAAAAACTATTGTAAGAAATAACTTCCAACGATAATAATTATATCCTTTCTGCCAATCTTGTTTCCTATAAATATCAAAATAACAGTGTACTCATATCATTTAATGGTTTCCCCAGCAACTCTTCAAGTGAATTTCCTTGTCCCCCTAACCTTCTTATGCCCTCTCTCATCTTTGTTCTTTTCTTCTCACATTTCTGACACTCAAAAATCACATGTTCCACAGATTCAATATTATCACAAAATTCACACCTATCTGATATGATCTTACCCATAATATGTAAATACTTATTCAACCCACAGCGTCCTATTCTTAACCTAGTGAAGATAATTTCTTCCATTCGATTCCTTCCCGTAACCCTCTCTGTCCCAACTTTTTGTTGAAGGTTATATAAATGTCTCCCTTTCTCCTCTGCATCCCAATATATCTGCCATTTTTTATTAATTTCTGACCAGATTTGTGCTTTGGCTTCTGCCTTACTTATTGTAATTGCTAGATCCACATCTTCCCTTTTACTGGCTTATTTTGCCAACCTATCTACGGTTTCATTTCCCTTCACCCCCACATGTGCTGGAACCCATGTAAATTTTACCCTTATCCCCATCTGACAAATCCGTGAATGAAGTTCTAGTATTTCATATATTATGTCCTGTCTTGCTTTTGATCTAAATGATTGCAAACTCTTCAGAACTGCACTAGAGTCTGAGCATATGACAACTTTTGCATGTTTCTTTTCTTCTATCCACTGCAATGCCAACCAAACAGCCACCAACTCAACGGTGAATACTGATAAATTATCAGAAAGTCTACTTTGCATCTCTACCCCCATTTTTGGTACACTGAAAGCAGATCCAACTTTTCCAGATTCATGATCTTTAGACCCATCAGTGAATATGACCAAATATTTACTATACTTATCATTCATCCTATCACAAAATGCCTGGCAAACATCCAACCCCTCTCTATTCCTTGTGTGGCTATTTTAAATCTCTAGATCCACACAAGTCTGCCAAAGAAGCCATGGTGGTCTGACTGGCAGCGGAACTGTTGGGCTAAATTCCTTTCCCTCTAGTCCCATCTCTTTCCCAATAGCATCACCTACCCATCCAAAACTCTGACTTTTAACCCTTTCATGCTCCCAGCATACCTGTATAACTTCTCTTGTGGGGTGAGATCTATCCTGTCCTTGCAGGTTTGCCCAATAGTTGGCTGTCAACTGTTCTCTTCTTAATTGCAGAGGCATCTCACCCATTTCCACCTGTATTGCCACTGCCGGTGACGTATGAAACGCCCCAGAACATATTCTTAATGCTTGTGCTTGTACAACATCCAACTTGGCCAATGTAGTTTTAGCTGAATCTCTGTATGCTATGCAACCATAATCTATTACTGATTTAATCAATGCATCATATATCCCCTTCAGTGCTTCCCTACTCGCACCCCAGTCCACTCCTGCCAAACATCTCATCACATTTAATACGTTTTTACATTTAACTATGATTTTCTCAATATGGCCAGCCCATGTCAACCTAGCATCAAACACCATTCCCAAAAATCTAAAGGATTCAACCCTCTCCAGTACATGTCCATATAGTTTAAGATTGATCTCTTCCCCCAACTTAATTCCTTGTGAAGAAAACAACCTGTGATTTTTCCTTTGAAAATCTAAAACCCCATCTCATTGACCACCGCCCTACTAGATCAATTGCTTCCTGGACTTTCCTAACTGTATAATTTATATTCCTCCACCTTTTCCACATAGCCCCGTCATCAGCAAACAAAGATCTTCCAATCCCAAGCCCCACCTCTGAAAATACATCATTTATCATGATGGAGAAGAGTAAAGGACTAATCACACTTCCCTGGGGGGTCCTATTCTCTATGAGGTAACTGCCAGAAATTTCTTTCCCCACTCTCACTCTTATAGATCGTCCATACAGGAAATCCTTCACCCAGTTAAATGCCCTACCTCCTATACCCAATTTATCCAGTTTAATCATCAGCCCCTCTTTCCACATCATGTCATATGCTTTCTCGACGTCAAAGAAAACTGCTACCACTGTTTCCTTATTAACTTGTGCCTTCCTTATTTCATCTTCCAAGCATATTACTGGATCCATTGTTCCCCTCCCCTTCCTGAATCCACTTTGACATGATACAATTAATTCCCTCTTCTCCAGAAAATAAACCAGTCTGTCGGTTACCATACGTTCCATAATTTTTCCCACATGAGATGTTAAAGCAATTGGCCTATAGCTAGTAGGTTTTGTCGGATCCTTCCCTGGTTTCCTAATTGGAACTACAACTGCTTCCTTCCAAAACTTTGGAAGCTGTCCTTCCTCCCAACTTCTGTTGTATAATAGAAAGCAGTCTCCCTAACGCTACCTCACCCATATGTGCAAACATTATATAACACATTTCGTCTATTCCTGGCGATGTCAGACCTGCTCTAGCAATTGCTCTCTCCATCTCTGCCTTAGAAAATGGAGCACTCAGTGCATCACCCACTTCCTCCCTTTTTTCCAATACCCCAGGATATTCCTTCAATGTTATTTCCCTTCCTTTCTTCCACTCACCCTCCAAGTTGTCAGAGCTATGTATTGACACAAAAGCTTTAGCCATCATCTCTGCCTTCTCTAAGTCAGTAACTGCCTTCACCTCCCCACTGACCAGTACAGGGTAGTTCCACTCCCTCCTTATTCCACTCATCTTCTTAATCATCCCCCACACTTCTCCCACAGGCGTCTGTCTTCCTAATGAGCTGCAGAATCCATGCCAAAATGTCCTCTTAGCATGGCGTACATTCTTTCTTACCACTGCTTGCAATCTTTTATATTGGATTAAATGCTCAAAATTATGAGTATGTCTCAACAACCTGAGAGCCTTATTTCCTTCTCTTATTGCTTCAGTACATTCCTGTGTCCACCATGGAACCGCTTTCATTCTCCTCACCCCAGAACTCTTAGGAATAGTTTCATCCGCCACTTCTTTAATAATATTTTGAAAAATATTATACTCTTTATCACTCTCCATATCCCTAACCTCCCCACCTAACCTTTCCTCACATAACTCCTTAAATTTGCCCCAATTAGCCTTACTAAATACCCATCTCCCTCTTCCCTCTCCAGACTGTTTTTCTACCCTCATTCTAATTTTGCACAATATAGGAAAATGATCACTCCCTACTGTCGACTCCTCCCATACCTCCCATTCACAAATCCTTGCTAAATCATTAGATGTGATGGTAAGGTCTAATGCTGACTCCTTTCCTGAACCCATTTCGATCCTCGTTCCTCTACCATCATTAATACACACCAACCCTTTTTAATTCATTAACTCCTCCATCACCCTCCCATTTTCATCTACTCTCTTTCCCCCCCAAAGCGGATTGTGGGCGTTAAAATCTCCACACCACACTACCTTTCGTCCTCCCTGTCCTTCTACTTCTTCCATTAAACCAATATCCAACCTTTTACATGGATTGCAGAAGTTGATTATCACTACACTCTACATTCCCACCCATACCTCCACCACCACATACTCCAGCTAATTCCCTAGCCCCAGGATTCTATATGGCATCCCCTGTTTAATAAACGTAGCACACCCTCCTCCACATACTGTGCTTCTATCTCAACGGACACCCACATACCCCTGTATCACAAAATTCAGACTAGGCCTAAGCCAGGTCTCTTGAATACAAATAACCTCTGGTTTCTGCACCATTTCATCAATAACGCGTTTAAACTCTTGCCCATTTGCAACCAGGCTTCTGGCATTCCAATGTATTAAAAACACTGTGATAAATATTAACCAACCCATGATTCCTGACTAGACTGATGATTGAGATCATCTCACTGTTTCCCATGTCAGCCCTGTTACATCCAAATGTCGTACTGCTGCCATCACTATCAACTGTATTCTTTCTGTCTTTGACTTTACATCCGCAGTACCATTAATCACACCAGCAATAAATGTCACTAATTTCCTAACATCCACCTGTATCATATATGCCTCATTCTGTCTCGCTTGTCTTGCTTCATATCCTACATTATCCTCACTGCTACCCCCTGCTGTCTGATTCCGAACCTTTTTAACTGCCTCTGCATATGACACTTTCTGTCCCACTCTCATTTGCTGCACTTGCACCGCTTCCTTCATCATTGAACACCCTCCATAAGCCACGCTGTGTGCACCCCCACAATTACAACATTTAGGTGGGACACCCTCCCCACACTGACAATAACTATGGTTTCCTCCACATCTGGCACATCTTCTGGTTTCCTTGCACATTACCGCTACATGTCCAAACCGCTGGCAGTTATAACATCTAAGTGGTTTGGGCACGTACAATCTCACAAAGTAGCTCATATATCCAATTGTTACTTTCTCTGGAAAGACCCCTCCTTCAAACTGTAACAAAATTGACATACGATCTTCCTTGACGCCATCTCTTGTTGTTTGTAATCTTTGTGCACTCATTAGAGTACCCCCTCTTATATTATTCTTAATCTCTTCCATCTGCACACACACCGGTATACCTGTAATCACCCCCTTATTCCATCTTTTCCCTCCCTGATATTTAACAACGCTTACTACCTGAAATTGTCCAACCCTAAGACGTGGCAGGATATACCATATATGGACACCAGCAGGAAGCTCGCCCTTCCCCTCTCCCCCTCATATTCAGTCGAGAAAGACGCTGGAACTAGTGCACACGTGAGTTGCTCTGTGGTTGACTGCCAGAATCAACATGTAAATGTGTTTTCTCTACCAAGAACGGACCTAGCTATCAGAGACCAGTGGATTAAATTAATTTTTAATGACGCGGTTCCTTCAACCCTTCCACTGGTTTTTCGTTACGTGTTTGTGCTAAACATTGTACGCCGAAATCCTTCACAAATTTGGGGCAATATCAGGCGAAGTTGGCATCGAAGCTCGGGAAAAGCGCCTACTGTGTGTAACAAACAGCATAACTGCTAATGCGGCTATTGTATGCTATTGCGTCTGTCACTAGACAAATAAACGAAAGACTGGAGGTGAAGTAATTATTTATGTTCCCTGTAAACGGACTGCAAAAACGGACTTTTGACTGCATTATAATGATTTCTTAATTCAGAATATGATCAAGATTGCGTAGGTTGATGTGTTCGGGGAATTTGCCAGTTAATAGTAACATTTAAAGCCCCTTAAATGAACGAAATGACTCGGAAAAAAGATTTGTTCATTTTGATTAAAGGAGTTTGAACAAGAGAGTCTGGCGTTGCCAGATTGGGTGTTTTTTCCGCTACATATTAAGGCCGGTTTATGGTGGGTTTTAGGTGGGTTTTCGCCTGGAAGGCTTTATAGAAATCTGGCATCCTACTGAACGAAGTTAAACTGAGAGAGCGTGGCGTTCACAGACACCAGAATGAACGAGTTCACAGTAACGTTCATCAGGCAGTAATGCGGTACGTTCAGTTCAGTCCAAAACATGAACGAGTTCATGAACTATAGTTCAATGAACGCGTTCAGGCACAACACTGGTAGGAGTATTAGCTTCGAGGTATGGGGAATGGCTGCTAACGTACTTTGCAAAAAACAAATGACTGAGATCATCATGAATTCGGTTATTGTTTATTTATTGCCTAACGCTTACATGAGGCCCCATCTAGTTTGTGTGTGTGTGTGCTCACGTCTTATATTTGTGTGTGTGTGCTGTGCTCACGTCTCATATGAGTAACTTTATGTACGTAGATAGTTCATATACATGTAAGTTTGACTAGTACTTAGTATATATGCAAGCGTGTTTCATATGTGTGCGTGAATGAAGTTTGATTTAAGCCCTAAACGGCGCCTCATACTTATACACTGGCCGGGAAGCCGGTCGCGTTCATTCACAACTTGCGCCATGATGTCAGTTTGTAATGATATGCTAAAGCGTTACCTGCGGTGTCAACCCCCCTCCTTCCTGCAACCAATCAACGTGCCCCTCATTTGCATTATTATAATGACCGTCCACGACAGCCAAAATATCGCATCAGATCTCGCGAGACAATAATGCCTACAGAGATAAGGGTCTGAGGAGCTCTGTGTTTATTTTTTTTCCACTTTTCTTTTTTAGAAGGGCCTGAAAGACTATAATACAGCAGTAGGTATCCAAGGTAATACGAGGGTATGACTCCTTTAAATAATATAATAAATAAAAAGAAAACCGATAGAATAAAAAAAGAATAGAGCAAGCTAGTGTTAGAGATCTTTACACATACACACACACACACATATAATTGCATAATAAATGAAAAGAAAATAGAATACAAAAACATTAGAAAGGTAGATTTTTTTTTTAAGAATAGAATTAGAATAGTGAGTGTTAAAGTTAGAGGGTCAAATAAAGATGGAAGAGATGTGTTTTAAGCCGATTCTTGAAGATGGCTAAGGACTCAGCTGTCCGGATCGAGTTGGGGAGGTCATTCCACCAGGAGGGAACATTTAATTTAAAAGTCCGTAAAAGTGACTTTGTGTTTCTTTGGGATGGCACAATCAAGCGACGTTCACTTGCAGAACGCAAGCTTCTAGAGGGCACATAAGTCTGAAGTAACAAATTTAGGTAAATGGGTGCAGAGCCAGTGGTAGTTTTGTAGGCAAACATCAATGCCTTGAATTTTATGCGAGCAGCTATTGGAAGCCAGTGCAAATTGATAAACAGAGGTGTGACGTGTATTCTTTTTGGCTCATTAAAAATTAATCTTGCTGCTGCGTTCTGAATTAATTGTAAAGGTTTGATAGAATTGGCTGGAAGACCTGCCAAGAGGGCATTGCAATAGTCCAGCCTGGACAGAACAAGAGCTTGAACAAGGAGTTGTGCAGCATGTTCAGAAAGAAAGGGCTTGATCTTCTTGATGTTGAATAAAGCAAATCTGCAGGATCGGACAGTTTTAGCAATGTGGTCTGAGAAAGTCAGCTGATCATCAATCATAACTCCAAGGCTTCTAGCTGTTTTTGAAGGAGTTATGGTTAATGTTGTAAAGGAAACAGGTCAATTTAGCTCAAAGGGAATCATTTAAGATTTTAAAGGGAATTTGAACAGAATCACTGTTTCACGGCTGATCACTGAGACGCCCTGCGATTCACTGAACGAGCCGTTTAACATCAAATCTGCGCTGGATATTAATATCCAAACTATTGTGAAAACACTATCAATTAGCACAGTAACAAGATCGGCAGTTTAAGACATTAACTTGTAAGCACAAAACACAAGATACTTATCTTTTCAATATGAATAAGGCTTTATTTGATAAATCTAAGACATATAAACTAATCTAACACATGAACGCACGCACTCACACATTCACACAAGTTGCAGGAAGATCGAAAGTTAGGGAAGGATGAGTTTAAGAGAATGGAAATATGGAATCCCAAGTTTACAGCAATACGCTAAATTGCATAAACATGAACAACCATCAATCACTTAATGAACCCTCGCATTGAGTTCCTCAATAAGGTTAAAATTATATTAGATACACCAGCACAAATGTCTGAAGGTACATTGCCTGAAGGTGTCGCTTTGTTGGTGCTGATTGGCTGGAAGTTCAGTAGTCGTTGAAGTGACGTCTTGGTCTTGGGGAGCCCTGGTTGGTTGTGGGCTGAAGGTGCAGAGTTGTGTGCTGAAGTTGAATGTACAGACGAGGTCAGACTGCGTTACAAAACTTAACTCAGAACACGAAACTCTCAAACGGAAAAGAAAAGAAGTAAAGTTTGGCGAGACTATAGGTGGTGTTCCTTCTCATCGTGGCTAAGTAGCAGCAGGCGTGCAGGCTGAAGCACGCTGGAACCGCGCTCAAAGAACAGTGATGACAAACAGCATTGCTAAAAGCTAAAGCTAAGAAGCAAAGCTAAAAGCTGGCATGACTGATAGCCAAAGCAAGGCTAGAACTAAAAGCTGGCATGACTAGTAGCAGAAGCAAAGCTAACAACTAAAAGCAATATTTTATGGTGTCCTGGGTATTTAAACTGGCCTGTTGGCCACACCTCAAAAGTTGTCTTGACCAATCAGATAAAGACAGTTTATTTGCCATTCTCTTGACAAAGACTTCTGTGGAGAGACCGGAGGTTCAAAGCCCCTTCCCCCTTAGGAATTTCCGTCTGGTTCTGTTAGGTGGGGGAAGTCCATGGAAGTGTTTACCTCTCATGGGTTTACATGTGATGTCCAGCGTTGCATTTCAATTACGAACAACAAATTTGACAAATCTCTTCTCCGAATTGAAATTGTCAATAATTGTTCTAGTGGTGTTAATGTTGAAAGCTGTTCTGTGAAAGCTTTGGTTGGTTGGTTATCTTGCTTGGGACTTGTGGCACAGAATGTTTTATGACTTCCTGAGGAATTCGGCTCGTGTTTCAAACACAGCCCTGATCGACTCTTTAATTTGTCTGGTTCGAGTCATTTCGGCTACAATGTGCCTAGCTTGATGGTGAAATTGTGATGAAACGATGGGTTTGCTGGAATCACAAGCAGTTCTGTCTTGGCAAGGTTGAGTTGAAGGTGATGGTCCATCATCCAGGAAGAAATGTCTGTTAGACAAGCTAAGATGCGAATAGCTACCGACAGATCATCAGGATGGAATGAGAGGTAGAGTTGAGTGTCATCAGCATAGCAGTGGTATGAAAAGCCATGTTTCTGAATGACAGAACCTAATGATGCCATGTAGACAGAGAAGAGAAGTGGTCCAAGAACTGAGCCCTGAGGCACCCCAGTAGTTAGATGTTGTGACTTGGACACCTCACCTCTCCAAGATACTTTGAAGGACCTATCTGATAGGTAAGACTCAAACCATTGAAATGTGGTTCCTGAGATGCTTTTTGCCAGTAGGGTTGATAGGAGGAGCTGGTGGTTAACCATGTCAAAAGCAGCGGACAGATCAAGCAGGATAAGTACTGAAGATTTGGATTCTGCTCTTACCAGTCTTAGAGCTTCAACAACTGAGAGCAAGGCAGTCTCAGTTGAATGTCCACTTCTGAAGCCTGATTGGTTGCTGTCAAGGAGGTTGTTGTGTGTGAGAAATGTAGAGACTTGGTTGAACACAGCTCGTTCAAGTGTTTTTGCAATGAAAGGAAGAAGGGAAACTGGTCTGTAGTTCTCTAAAAGAGATTGGTTAAGGTTGGGTTTCTTAAGTAGTGGAGTTATACGCGCCTATCTAAATGATGAGGGATTTATAACTTATAAATGTATAACTTAGATTTATAACTATATATTCAGATTTACATTTATAGATTCAGCATTATAACTATATATTAAGATTCTCATTTATATATTCAGATTTACTTCTATATATTCAGATTTACTTCTATATTTAGACTTATAAGCATATATTCAGATTTAAATTTATATATTTCAGATTTACTGTTATATATAGATTTCTATATATTCAGATTTATAACTATATTCAGATTTTCATTTATATTTTCAGACTTATAACTATATATTCAGATTTACATTTATATATTCAGATTTACTTCTGTATATTCATATTTATAACTATATTCAGATTTACATTTATATATACAGAATTACTTCTATATATTGATGAGGCCCAGTTTCACAGACAGGGCTTAGACTAAGCCAGGATTAGACCATAGATCAATTAGGACATTTAAGTAATTTTTATAAACATGCTTAGAAAAAAACATTACCGATGTGCATCTTAAAACTAAAAAGGCACTGATATATTTTTAAGATAAGTCAGTGCAAGTTTATTTCAGTGGAAACAGCTCAGACTTACATTTTAGTCTAGGACTAGTCTTAAACCCTGTCTGTGAAACCAGGGGTTAGACTTATATTTATATATTCAGACTTATAACTATATATTCAGATTTATTTATATATATTCAGACTTATAAGTGTATATTCAAATTTACATTCATATATTCAGATTTATAACTATATATTCAGATTTACTTCTATATATTCACTTCACATATTCAGATTTACTTATATTCCGACTTATAAGTATATACCGTAATTCCTCAAATAAAAACCGGTAGTCAAATAAACGCCAGGCCTCTTATAGTGGCCGGGGGCGTGGTCAACATGGACAAATAAAGGCCGGTCTAAAATAAAGGCCGTGGGATTTGTGCAGCAGAGCCAGATAACGAACGTACATGCCCACTGCCGGAGCGTTTCTCGTTCTCGAGTCAAGATCCGGTTGCATCGGTTTTCGGATCACCAGTACACTGAACCGAGAACCGTTTCTGTCGGACGCGTCCGATTCGAGAACCAAGGAGCTGATGATACTGCGCATGCGTGATTCAGCGTGAAGCAGACTGACACACAGAGCGCATCTGAACCGAACTGATTCTTTTGGTGATTGATTCTGAACTGATTCTGTGCTAATGTTATGATCTCTGTCTACTGGAACGCTATCAATTTTAATTTAAAACGGGTTATTTAAAACAATTACTTGTCAAACAGATGGAATTAGAAATAAAGGCCCGCCTCTAATAAAAGCCTGCTTCAAATAAAAGCCTGTTACCTTCTGCAGTTCAGGTAAATAAAGGCCCCGGCTTTTATTTGAGGAATTACGGTATTCAGACTTATAACTATATATTCACAGTTTGCATTTATATATTCAGGCTAATAACTATATATTCAGATTTTGGTTGCACTTTATTTTACAGTATGTGTACTTGCATGTACAGTCGTGGCCAAAAGTTTTGAGAATTACATAAATATTGGAAATGGGAAAAGTTGCTGCTTAAGTTTTTATAATAGCAATTTGCATATACTCCAGAATGTTATGAAGAGTGATCAGATGAATTGCATAGTCCTTCTTTGCCATGAAAATTAACTTAATCCCAAAAAAACCTTTCCACTGCATTTCATTGCTGTCATTAAAGGACCTGCTGAGATCATTTCAGTAATCGTCTTGTTAACTGAGGTGAGAATGTTGACGAGCACAAGGCTGGAGATCATTATGTCAGGCTGATTGGGTTAGAATGGCAGACTTGACATGTTCAAAGGAGGGTGATGCTTGAAATCATTGTTCTTCCATTGTTAACCATCGTGACCTGCAAAGAAACGCGTGCAGCCATCATTGCATTGCATAAAAATGGCTTCACAGGCAAGGATATTGTGGCTACTAAGATTGCACCTAAATCAACAATTTATAGGATCATCAAGAACTTCAAGGAAAGAGGTTCAATTCTTGTAAAGAAGGCTTCAGGGCGTCCAAGAAAGTCCAGCAAGCGCCAGGATCGTCTCCTAAAGAGGATTCAGCTGCGGAATCGGAGTGCCACCAGTGCAGAGCTTGCTCAGGAATGGCAGCAGGCAGGTGTGAGCGCATCTGCACGCACAGTGAGGCCAAGACTTCTGGAAGATGGCCTGGTGTCAAGAAGGGCAGCAAAGAAGCCACTTCTCTCCAAAAAAAACATCAGGGACAGATTGATCTTCTGCAGAAAGTATAGTGAATGGACTGCTGAGGACTGGGGCAAAGTCATATTCTCCGATGAAGCCCCTTTCCGATTATTTGGGGCATCTGGAAAAAGGCTTGTCCGGAGAAGAATAGGTGAGCGCTACCATCAGTCCTGTGTCATGCCAACAGTAAAGCATCCTGACACCATTCATGTGTGGGGTTGCTTCTCATCCAAGGGAGTGGGCTCACTCACAATTCTGCCCAAAAACACAGCCATGAATAAAGAATGGTACCAAAACACCCTCCAACAGCAACTTCTTCCAACAATCCAACAACAGTTTGGTGAAGAACAATGCATTTTCCAGCACGATGGAGCACCGTGCCATAAGGCAAAAGTGATAACTAAGTGGCTCGGGGACCAGAATGTTGAAATTTTGGGTCCATGGCCTGGAAACTCCCCAGATCTTAATCCCATTGAGAATTTGTGGTCAATCCTCAAGAGGCGGTTGGACAAACAAAAACCCACTAATTCTGACAAACTCCAAGAAGTGATTATGAAAGAATGGGTTGCTATCAGTCAGGATTTGGCCCAGAAGTTGATTGAGAGCATGCCCAGTCGAATTGCAGAGGTCCTGAAAAAGAAGGGCCAACACTGCAAATACTGACTCTTTGCATAAATGTCATGTAATTGTCGATAAAAGCCTTTGAAAAGTATGAAGTGCTTGTAATTATATTTCAGTACATCACAGAAACAACTGAAACAAAGATCTAAAAGTTTAGCAGCAAACTTTTTGAAAACTAATATTTATGTAATTCTCAAAACTTTTGGCCACGACTGTACTTATAGTGTACTTACTGTGTATTTATATAAGACAGTTCTGGTAATACAAGGTAACTACACGGGGTAGGGTTAGGTTCAGGGTTACTACCTAGTTATTACATAGTTATTGTAATTACTATATGTACATGAGGAACAGGACTGTAAAATAAAGTGCTACCTAGATTTTTATATAAAAATTTCCTATTTGGCACCTCATAATATATAATTAACATTATATATATATATATATATATATATATATATATATATATAACACAGCGTCTCCAGAGGTTGAAAATAACATTGTGATCCTGCCATGTTTCTGAAGTCAATTTTAAGCCCCTGTAATTTGGTTTTGAATCTCAGGTGAAAATTGCCCTTTGACCCCCCTCTACAAAATAGTGGATTACTTAAATATTCATAAATAATATGCATAAATATTCATGCATGACATTTAATATTTGGGCTATCATCACCATACATGTTTCTTCAGGAAAAACATATTAGGAAAATCAAAAATTTGAGCTGGGGTAATTTCAGAAAATTTGATGATTGGACACGGAATGAATGACCCAAAAGTAACTGATTGATTCTTGACTTTGGCAGATCTGCTCCTTCACTGAAGCTCCTTCCACTGCAAATTTACCAGTATTTGCTGGAATATTGCGATCAGCCCACCAGCAAAGATCAGCATGAAACCATCAAGAAGAGTCCTTTGTACAAAAAATGGTTTGAACCTTTATTTGTACTGTAACAACCACAACAGCTGTGCTGAATTAATCATATGCCCAGCACTGTAGCATACTACTCTGAAACATTATTTGCTGCTTATTGTATACTGTTTCACACACACTGTTCTTAAAAAAAAATATTAGGCAGTATGCACTGTGTACTGGGCAGTAAGCAGAACGGTTGGAACAATTAATTGATTTGTGGATCATTTCTGCGATTTTTCCAAATGCATAGCTTAACATTTTAAACATCAGATGGCATTGTGTGCTTTAGAAACAGCCGTACTCTGCTCGCTTCCAGTTCCTTACACACACACCACTGGAGCGGGTGTAGAGCCATAACACCTGGAGCCCTCTGCTGTTTAAAACTAAGCTCAGAATCGATTCCAGAGAGAATCGTGATTCTTTCAGACAATCGCATCCATCCAAAAACTGATTTATCGTTCCACCCCAGTAAGCATTAAAAAATGGTAAATGGACTGCATTTATATAGCACTTTCAACAGACCACATGGCCATCCAAAGTGCTTTACAATTTGCCTCACATTCACCCATTCACACAGCCATTGAGTCATTCATTCATTTAATTCATTCAAACGGATTAATTTTAGGGACATATAACTGCATTCTATAGGCTCCGTCAAGCACTGAGTTCTGCATCATGCTCGTCACCAATCAACTTATTACTGCAAGAGCGATTAGAGAGCAGACACTCTGTATAAATACTTTGATGTCAAACACCGATCGGTATGCACATTGCCACTTTAAGCCGAACGCACCTTAAGAGATGTATGTAGGTCTTGGAGTGGGTACATTAATTACATTAATAATTTTAACACGTAATTGTTTCCGTAACTAAATAACTAAATAAAAACGTTAAATTGACGGCCCTATTTTTTTTTTATTTTCATTCAGACCGGATGGAGGAGAGACATCCTTGTGTCAAAATTGTAGAGAAAACTCACTCACAGACTGAAAGTTTCGTCTGCCGTCAGTGTGGAAAGAGATTGACATGCAATGAAAGTCTCAAAGTCCACATGAGGATCCACACTGGAGAGAAGCCATTCACATGTGATCAGTGTGGGAAGTGTTTTGCAGAAAAAAGAAGCCTTAAGCTGCATATGAGAGTCCATTCGGGGGAGAAGCCGTTCATTTGTGATCAGTGTGGGTTGAGTTTTACACAATCATCAAACATTAAAAGACACATGAAGATCCACACTGGAGAGAAGCAGTACACATGTGAACTATGTGGAAAAAGTTTTTCACAACTGCAAACTCTAAAAGAACATAAGAAAATGCACACTGGTGTGAAAGATCATATGTGCTTTAAGTGTGAGAAGACTTTCATTTCAGCTAAAGTTTTGAAACGACACCAGATGATCCACACTGGAGAGAAACCTTACATGTGTTCACACTGCAACAAGACATATAGTCGTTCAGAACATCTGAAAACACATGAGAGGATCCACACTGGAGAGAAACCTTACATGTGTTCACACTGCGATAAGATATTCAGTCTGCCAGGAGACCTGAAAACACATGAGAGGATTCACACTGGAGAGAAACCATACATGTGTTTACACTGCAACAAGAGATTCAGTCGGTCAACACATCTGAAGACACATGAGAGGATCCACACTGGAGAGAAACCATACACGTGTTCACACTGTGATAAGAGATTCAATCAGTCAGGAGACCTGAAAACACATGAGAGGATTCACACCGGAGAAAAACCGTTTCACTGCACTGCATGTGGGAAGAGTTTCACTCAAAAATCGAATCTACTCACGCATACAAAAAACAATCACAGTAAGTAGACAATCTACAGATCCAGCACTTTCAGGTCTGATCCTCACCAAGCAAGACAATAATGCATCGAGCAATTCAATTTCTTCTGTATTAGTCTGTCAGACGCAGCAACAGGAGAAAGAAACAACATCTAAAGTTTTCACCATTCATCGAAAATAAAGTTCATCATTTCACCTATGAGATTCGGACAGTTGTTTTGGACATTTTGTTTTGTTACATTGAAAGTTTTTTACATATACAAACTCTTCCGTTCAAACTGTTCAGGAAGCTAAGAAGAGAATGCAAAACTTTAAAGAGAAACTTTTTTTTTTCTTTAGTTCTATTTTATTGAGCCACTTTGGCTTTTTTATAAATCAATAAGAAGATAGATTCGTCTCACTGGTTTTAACTTTCACTTTTTTATTTGCTTCAACAAGAATTAAAGTCCTTAATAATTCTACCAAATACTTTTATTGTCTGTTTGTTATTGTTTTCTCACTGTAGCCTACTTCAGGCCTTAAAGTTTTCCAGCACTTTGCTGCAAGCTGCGCGGTGCAATGGTCAAAGATGTCCATCTAATGCATATTTACACAGAAAAGTGACTTCGGAATAAGAGAGAAACAGACTAATATTAGCGTAGATGCCATTCTTCTAATGATGTAGCAAGTACATCGGGTGTTATGGGAAGTGTTCCCGGTTCTGGTTTACCTAATTAATGCAGCCTAAAAATCCTTTATCGGATTTGGATATTAAAAGCATATTAGTATGTTATGTGTAAGCCAGGTTAAAGAGATGGGTCTTTAATCTAGATTTAAACTGCAAGAGTGTGTCTGCCTCCCGAACAATGTTAGGTAGGTTATTCCAGAGTTTAGGCGCCAAATAGGAAAAGGATCTGCCACCCGCAGTTGATTTTGATATTCTAGGTATTAACAATTTTTTTGAGAATGTAGTGGACGTAGAGGATTATAATGTAAAAGGAGCTCATTGAGAGCATAGGCCGTAATTTAGATATATTTTTGAGATGGAAAAATGCAGTTTTACAAATGCTAATGATAAGCTCTGCACCCTTTCCTGTAGCTAGTCATTTCATCCTGTCTGCCTGGATGGGCCTGCAATTCTGAACACAGCTAGTGTACTTTTGCCACTTTACTCCCTGTGTTCTTCTTTACATTTACATTTATTCATTTAGCTGACGCTTTTTATCCAAAGCGACTTACAATTACTATATATGTCAGAGGTCACACGCCTCTGGAGCAACTAGGGTTAAGTGTCTTGCTCAGGGACACATTGGTGTCTCACAGTGGATTCGAACCTGGGTCTCTCACACCAAAGCCATGTGTCTTATCCACTGCGCCAACACCACCCACCTTTTGTTTACTTAGTCTCTCTGTATCATCACCAGCTACTTCATTCATTTTGTTTATCAGCATTTCGTCTGAGACCTTTGAACGTGGCCAAGTATGGTAACCCATACTCGGAATCAGTGTGGGTTTAGTCCCATCCTAAGTGCACACACACAGCATTGAACACAAACACACCGTGAACACACACCCGGAGCAGTGGGCAGCCTTTTTTTTTTTTTTTTGCTGCGGCACCTGAGGAGGGCACATCAAGGGCACGTCAGTCATGGTATTGAAGTTGTGAGAGAGCGCTGTACATTCACTCCACCCACCTACAATCCCTGCCGGTACCCGAGACTCAAACCCGCAACCTTTGGGTTATGAGTCCGACTCTCTAACCATTAGGCCACAACTTCCCCCCATCCAGGTTGAATCATCCAGGTACGGCCTCAGCTGAAATTAAATGTGATCACTGACCAAACCTGTGCCCACAGAGCACAAGAACTACTTTAGAAAGTGCTCTGTACTAAAATATTCACCACCTTCTTCACACGTGCACAACAACTTCTATTTGAACTCAATGGCTCTGAATAGGAAGGCTTGTGGAGGGTCATTGGCATTTAACCAATTTGTAGTACAGCTCAATAGAACTGTCCTCCTTGAAATGTCCCTTCAGTAATATTTTCAGCTGACACAGATCTCTCTTGATTTCTAGCTTATTGCGTAGGCTAAATCCTGGACTGGTGGTGTTTCAGAAATGGCTAAGCTGAATGCCTCTGATTGGCCAATGTGTTCATAAACTCAACAGAATTGCGAGTGATTGATTATAATGTGCAGTGCTGTAAAACGCTGTATATGCGACATGTGGAACATGTCATCACGTTGTGACCCTAACAACTAACACTGTGAATATAACGTAGACTCTGTGTAACACAAGCAGTTAACGGCAGTTTAATGTTTGTCTTGTGTCCCATATTTATTTATATTTATTATACATTATGACTTATATAGCCTACTTTTTACAATATATTCATATTCTAAGTAGCGATACATGTCACAGGTATCATTGGCACATGCCGTTTTCGTTGACACTTGTGACATGTGCAGGTATACTATTTTTATCAGAAGTAAATAGACTCATTTAGTGGTTTTTGATTGGCTAGGCTATTTGATTGGCACATGCCACTGAATGCTGTGCAATACCAGTGCTAAGCATGGTATTCATCATGAAGCTCCTATTGTATGTTGCTGATCAAACAAACTGTAAATTAATCATGGGTAACTACAAAATACCGCATTTACAGTCGCATCAGTTACTGCAAAATTGAATTTTTGTACTGACACAAACTGTACAAATCAACACAATATACAGGAATATAACATTGGTCAGTGCAATCTATCTCATCTATGGCTTTAATGTTTCATACAATTATTTTATAGAATTAGCAAATAAAAATTTAAACCATTTTATAACAATGTGAATATAATTTTATCAAAAAAAAAAATTAACCAGAAACCACAATGTCTTATCAGTTAAATTTCGTTCTGCCATTAAGTGTGTGTTACAGTCTACGTTTTACTCTGGCTGACAGAAGCAGTGTCACAACAATACAGTGACATTATCCACATGAATGTCACTGACACAATTCTTCGTGCGATTAACTTGCATTAAACGCCATGTCAATTAGGGCCAGATTTACTTTCAGTCTTTTGTCATTATGATGTACTGAAGATGCACAAGGCCATTGCACAGATTCCGAAATTTTTCGACCTCACGCTGTGTGAATCACTTTTACACACTGCCCCTGAAACTTTCATCTGTTATATATAAAAAAAATGTATATATATTTTTCTGCATTTTTAGCATCCGTAGCAAGCATTTTGAGAGGAGTTTTGACAATTCAGAGCGACCCTCAAGCGAACGGCAAAATCCAGAACGGCGATTTTCAAGTTCATCCACTTCGTCTTGCAGCACAAAGCACTGTATATAGTTGCTTGCACACCGAGTTCACAGAAATTGGTGGTCGTCTTTTTAATATGTGGCTCTAGTATCACTAGCTAAGCGTCAAACTGAGCCACTGACATCCTGAAGTAAACTTTGAATCACCTGGGATAATCCCACTGCTCTTTAATAAGAAGGGGAACTCTCCTTCTCTCTATCTCACTTGGACTTGGTGTGCAATGACCTTTATTTTTGCACCTGACCTTACTGAATATGTATTTGTAAGAGTTTCCCCTTCAGATGTAAAACGTATGGGAGGAGAGTATTAAAATGAATCACACAATGTGATTAACTAGGGCTGTGCCGACCTTGGTGTTGAGGTCATAACCGCACTCCTTTTTTTGTTGGTTTTTTTTTTTGGCTAGAAAAAGTTACAGGTGTGCATATGGTGTGGAATATGTAGTATAAACAATAGTCATTGTTGGTCAGTTTACTGTCTTCCATCCTATGTTCAAGCGGCTGCTGGAGAGAAAAAAACATGCGCAGGGGAGAGGGACAGTCCATTAAAGAGTAACTAAACCCTAAACCAACTTTTTTTAGTTAATGATCTATAAGAATGGGGCTTTATTAGTGCTGTTCATTGATTCGAGTAACTTTTTTGACATTTGAGTATAAAGTGTTTTAATTCTACAACATATCTCTCCACCTTCAATACCATGACTGAGGTGCCCTTGAGCAAGGAATCGAACCCCCAACTGCTCCCCAGGCACTGCAGCATAAAATGGCTGCCCACTGCTCCGGGTGTGTGTTCACAGTGTGTGTGTGTGTTCACTGCTCTGTGTGTGTGCACTTCGGATGGGTTAAATGCAGAGCACAAATTCTGAGTATGGGTCACCATACTTGGCTGAATGTCACTTCACTAATCACTAATATGGTGTAAAAACGTCTGAGTGCTGCCCTCTTCAGGTTGAATGGTGGCTACTGCAGTTGATTTTTCCTATTGGATGTTGCGGTGGCAGGTGACGTAAGCGGTTTCCTGCTCACCACGCCCCTTGGTACGAGCTACCACGCCCTTGGCAATATAAAACCATCAAAATCACTGTAGTGAGTCAGGAGCTGGAATTGCGAGTATTGGTAACGACCAGGATAGACTATTATAGCATCTATTTAGCATAGCAATTATATAGTTATTTAGATTATTTTGTGTAGCCTATGTTGTTAATTAGCATAGTTTTTAGTGTAATGTTAGTATTGTTAGAAGCACAGTTAGTTAGTAGCATAGTATTGCATCAGTTAGGATAGCTTCAAGTTGGCGTAGATTTATCTGTATTTAGTACAGTGTTCAGGATGGTACGTAGGTGTAGTGTTGCTGGTTGCATGCACTTGGCCTGGAAGACCGCGAGTTCTCGCCTAGAGCTGCAGTGTGCAAACTGCATTTTACGCGGGATTGCTTCTCCAACGCAATGGAGGTGGAAATGGGCTTCTCCACACAGCTCGCGCTGAAAAGCGACGCGGTGCAGGAGTTAAGAGCGCAGTTTGAGCCAGCGGTTCGAATTAATATGAACAGACACCTCGACACCCTCCACTTCAGGTGAAAGTGGGGGAGAAAAGTCCTCTACTTCAAATGATCGTTCTGTTGCAAAGCTACTTTACAGTCATTACTCAAAGCGTCACTACAGTCACTCTCCATTTTAGCGTCTCAATCCGTCACTGCGGGTCT
Source organism: Carassius carassius (assembly GCF_963082965.1). Lineage (NCBI taxonomy): Eukaryota > Metazoa > Chordata > Actinopteri > Cypriniformes > Cyprinidae > Carassius > Carassius carassius. Next base: position 32,357,045 of record NC_081770.1, read on the forward strand.
CATGTTCACGCCGCTCTTGCTCAGCCCCGCCCTAGGTTCGTCCCCTCTATCTCCGCTGTGATCTGCCCACTTTTCAGCATTTTTCAAATATTGTCAGTGGGTGGAGTCAGGCTCTGAGCAGGGGTTTAGTTGAGAAGGGTATTCCTGCACAACCGGAGGCTGCAGTTTCAGGACCGCAGTTCTGGTACCGCAGCTTTAGGACCCTAGTTTTTTTGTGACAGCGCCACCTACCGTACTGGATCAACACTAATTAAAATTGGTCGACGTGGACAGCAATCAAACGGTGAGTACCGATATTTAATTCAGTTTTATTTTATAACGTTTGAACGGTGCGAAGTTTACATAGCAAGAACTGTTAACTATAAATTAATGATTAATTCCCACCAAATTAAGAATTTGTGAGCTAGTTTTATTTAGGGCTGCAACTAACGATTATTTTGATAATCGATTAATCTGTCGATTATTTTTACGATTAATCGATTAATCGGTTTATGTACTTATATTTTAGTTTTTTCCATTTTTTCCCCAAGTATTACTGTTTTTTTCTGTATTTTTGATCAAATAAATGCAGGCTTGATGAACAGAAGAAACTTCTTTCAAAAACATTAAAAATAGTAATGTTTCCAACTTTTGGTCTGTACTGTATATATATAAATAAACATTCTTGAATCATTCTTGTGTCTTGTCTTGTCTTGCCTCTCAACATCTTTTAAAATATCAGCTGTAATTTAGTGACTCCATACGCTGATTCCAACTTTAACTTACCTTATAATGAGCTAATTCACCTTAAGGAGGTTAATCAATATACTGTATAATTCAGGAGACTAAGACTTTTAAGGTTCTTCATTTTTTACAATTGTTTTACATAAATTTTACAAAATTGATATTTCATTTATATTTTGTGTAAATTCATGTTTAAATTTAAAATTGTGACTCAAAGCACACTTAGTAATTAACCTCTGCTGAATTTAGAATCAAAAATCCCATTTAAAAACAAATACTACTGAGATTATTATATATATACAAAGTAACGTGACTGCAAACTAAACCAACAGGGTCCTAGATCTGCGGTCCTGAAACTGCAGTCATCGCCATATCGTCCAGTACGGTAGGTGGCGCTGTCACGAAAAACTAGGGTCCTAGATCTGCGGTCTTAGATCTGCAGCCTCCGGTTGTGCAGGAACATACTATTGGTTTAGTTACCCTTTAAACATATGGGTGATTTATTTGGTGTGTCTGGTTATAATTAATTACCAGGCTGGGTTTCAGTACTTGTCTACAGATAATGTTCAATTAAATATACAAAATACACACAAACACAGGCATAAGACAAAAGCATAAACACTTGGAGTTATATTTGAACTGTATGTACTTGCCATACTGCTCTTATGTGGTGGTATAGGCTATTAACAGTTGATATTATTAATAAAAAATGGCTATCAATCTAGTGCATTAGTCAAATATTGTGTTGCCTATTTGGGGGCACATTTTGGCTTTGAGCCAGATGACAGCTGGTGAATTTGGAAGAGGCAATTTGCCATATTTGTAGGAGAAAAGTATCCGTCACTGGAGGAAATACTACTATAAGATCAACTATCCCCTGGTGTTTGCTAGCGGACTTGGGAGCAGCACACCTACCTCAGGTAACATTACGCCTACAACATCAGGCCAGCAGTGACAGCTGGGAGTCTCCGAGCAAAGTATAAAAGTGACAGCAATCAGTGGCGAGCATTTGGTTCAAGAAATGGTGTCATTCCTCACCGTTGAGAAACCAAAAGTACTCAAACAATGATCTCTACGAAGTATCCGTCAGTCAAGGATGGCATAATATATGAGCTGAAAGACATTGATCATTTCTCAGTGACATCTGCAAGGCCGGCTCTAGGTTATTTGGTGCCAAAGCTTTTGGACAGTCATCTGAGGTGAATTGAGCTGTTCACAACATTTTGCATATTTACACAGTTGTGAAACACACAGTTTGTTTAAGCAGCAACATACAAGGTCATTTCTGCACTGTTTTCATCGGTTAAAGCACTGGGTTGCATGTTTTCTGACTTGAATAAACAGCAAATGGCGAGCGTGTGAGCAAAGCATGTTAAGACCAGAGTGATTTTGTGTGTCTGTGTGTATGATTTTTTTTGATGTTTGGAGTTTCTGAATGTCATGTGGTCTGTGAAAAACTCAAATTTTGTTGATGACCTAACGCAATGCTCTACCAACTGAGCCACATTGTGTTGAATATAGTTAGAAGCAAAGATTAGCATACCATGCACAGTGAATGTACTGCAAAACAATACAAGTGTGTAGTGTGAGTAATCTGACCAAAAAAAAAATTATTTACATGAAAGCATTACACTATTTTAAAATGCATCACTCACGATGTCCGGCTTGTGTGAAATTATTCTCAAATCTTTCTTTTATTACAAAAGAAAGCGCTATACTGTACATAATTACTTTCACCACAAGTATGTATAAGTGGATAAAACAGGATTTCGCTTTCATTGTTCGTAATATCAACTTAAATTTTAATCAAATTAAAACTTACCCAGCATGTGATACAAAAACAATCTAACAAAACAAACCTAATTCTTCAATAAATGGCACTGGAGAAGATAATGAGCATAAAGCAAACGTTTCATCCACAACTGGTTACACGGTGCTAAAGGAAAGAGATAAACCAGCACTGACAGACGTCTGTGCTTCACATTAAACTAGATCCAGGGTGAAGAAGCATTTTCATTTCAAATGCAGCCATAAGAGCTACTTACAGCTTGATAAAGTCAGAAATCAGACCATGTACAATAAGGGCCATATACAGTATGGTACATTCAACACTTTCCTCTAGTGTTTACACAATTTCATACTATAACAGCCCATATAAAGAGTCAAACACAGGTCATATTTCACTCCAAAAATAAAAATGAGAATACTACTTCACATAAAAGCAAAACCACTAACTTTTCTTCTTTTTGCATTTTCAAATGGTGATCGTTATTATTGTAATACTGTAAACATTTATTTTCCTTTAATTAAAAGCTATTTAACAGTACTTATAATATCTAACCACTTTACAATTGATCATTTATTAAAAAAAAAAAAAAAAACTGCACAAAAATGTGGTTTAAAATGTCTCGAGCCAAAAAAAATAAAAATAAAGGAGTAGTTCACCCAAAATCAGATTTGGAGAAATGTGGCAATGCAACACTTGCTCACCAGTGGATGCTCTGCAGTGAATGGGTGCCGTCAAAAACACGAGTATTTTTTCCCTGAAGCAAAGGTTTAAAATGCAGCTTTTCACTTCTCAAGACTTTAACTGATGGACTGACTTGAGTGCTGTGTATTATTGTGATGTTTTTATCAGCTGTTTGGACTCTCATTCTGACGGCACCCATTCACTGCAGAGCATCCATTGATGAGACACTGATGCAATGCTATATTTCTCCAAACCTGATGAAGAAACAAACTCATCTACATCTTGGATGACCTGAGCGTGAATACATTTCAAGCAAATTATAAATTTTTTGGTGAACTATTCCTTTAATTCTTCACGCAAAATTATTTTTTTTCTTTTGGATGGGAGTGAAATATGACCTGGACAAGTTCTTAAAAGCCTTCATGTAATCCACCCAAGAACATAACTCAAAAACGTCTTCCCCTGGACTTAAAACGCATTAATACTGAATAAAACAGTCAAATACTTGTGTTTAAGCTGCTTCAGAAATCCCAGTTTTTTTTTTCATTCGTTATCCGGTTTGCGTGGTTCAAACAGGTCAACATGTGCTCAAATCCACAAAAAGAAGAGACTACATCATTCCTGAAACTCCCGGTATTGCCGTGGTCCATTTAAATCTGTTTAACAGTACGAGAAAAAGGCTTTATGGTCCAAACATGCAGTCTAGATGTGTGAAATCTGTGGAGAAAAACCAAATGAATCGTATACACATGTCGAGATTTACAGCCCTTTGGATATCGAGAGAAATCCAAATTAAACATGAAAAAAATATACAATTAAGGTGACAAAAAAAAAGTACGATATTAATATATTGGGTGCACGATATAGACACTTTTGATTTAACTTATTTCAGTTAAAATAAGTGGTTTAGAAAAAGAATAATAATAAAAAATGCCGTTCTAGTACCTAGTAGCAGATCCATCACATATTGTAATATTTGGGTAAACTAAGTAAGCCATGAGAGCACAATCCACATCATTTATTCCTCTGTGATTGCGCAGCACCGCTGTTTTCGGTACGTTGTCATGCAGTGCAAATGCAAGTCAGTGTTTTTCTCTTACAGCATCATAAAAAGTGAAAGCACGTGAAGCCTCGAAGCAGAAAAGTCGACTTCTTGACAGCTAGATTCAACTCCAGCCATTGATACGTACAGTATAGTTTGGCACAGCATTACAACATGGAATGACATGCAATCATTTTCCTACATTTTTGCAGTATGGATCACGTTTAAATCCAAATTATAGCAGCACAGAATTAATTTGATTATTTTAGGGTATCCTATAACTTGCAATTGACCCTTGCCCCCAAGTTCTCACAGTGTGAATAATGCATGGCGGAGCAAAGAGGAAACTAACAATGTGCCGACAGACAAAACACAGCAGGTTACTTTTGGTAACAAACTAAGTCTCATCTTTCAAATTAAGGGATTTAAGAAATTAAAAACCATTTTGTGGCTCTTTAATTTGTCGTGAGAGATCGCTGTAGCGCTTCAGATCAAGCGGCACATGAGCGTCTTTCATATCTACTAGTTATAGCACAAAATAAACATGAATGAACATCAGAGGGTCTCTCGTTTCAACCGCAGAAAGACATCAGTACACTTTTTTCAAGTTCAAGTCTACCGATGTTAATCTACTCTGTCTGGTTTGTTTATTTGTTGGACAAAATGGCAGATTTGGCGTTTGATTGGCCAGTTGAAGGATCAATTGAAAAACAAAGGCCATAGAGAAAGTGATGGACCAAAAAAAAACTATTTTTAAGAAATGATCAATTCAAACTGTACATGAAGCCCCTAGTGAATGTTGATGGCAGTGCAAGAGTATCCAGCATTAGTTTTAGAGCAAGTTCACTCCTGATTTCCTCACCCTCATGTCTTTCCAAGTCTGATGATGCTTATAAATGGGAACGGGTGCTATTGAGCTCTAAAAATCACCAAAAAATATATATAAAAAGGTGGTACTTGGAGCTCGACCGTATTAGTCACCATTTATTTAAATGGAAAGAAGGTTGGACATTGAACGTGGCGATAAATAACACACAGAAACTGCCAGTTAAACTATACCAAGAGGCTGATTTCACAACATAAACTCCATTTCTGACCTCAAAAGAAAAACGGATTACGAATCCGATCAAGAGAGGCATTCCTAAAAGAAAGACAGGGTTGAACTGAAGATCCTTCAACTGTTTATACAGTGAAGAGGTTTACTGAAAGTGAACATAATCGTACTTCTTTCGTCAAAAACAGGTGAAGCCCCAGAAGTGCAGACACGTCTCTATGAAATCCTGAAGTATAGATGCGCGTGAACAAAACACATCCACCCAAACGAGTCCGTGTGGAGACGTGATCATCCTTCAGACGTTATTGACGCACGTCCCACGCAGCGAGAAGGCAGTTATAAATATAATGGCAGTCTGATTGCATGGCATGAGTGATCCCTGGATTATCAGTGCGAGTGAGCGGTCACACCGGCCTCGAGCGTCACGGGTCAGTCTCCTTTGGGATTGTCCAGATTCACCACCCGCAGCTCTGTGAGGGTGGCACTGCTGCTACCCGTGGGCTGCTGGTTTATTAACATCTGAAAACACACAAACAAAACCGTCAGAGGAGCCAAATTACTGCACACTCTTATCCGTCTTCATAAGCATATGTGCACATTAAAAGAGTGGTCACAACATTAGAAGAATAGTTCGAGAAAAAGTCGAGAACAAAGCTGTTGTGAATACAAATGTTACGTACTAAGAGTAATTTCAAAACATTATAAGAATAAAAGAAGAAAGGTGTAATGTTTTGGAAATAATGGTGTACTGTTACTAGAATAAAGGCGTAATATTCAGAGAACAATTTTGTCACATTACAAAAACAAATGTGTAACGTTGTCGTAATAGTCATAACGTCACTGGAGTAAAAGCCTTATGTTACAATATCAAAGGCCCCGTGTTACAAGAAAGCAGTAACGTTTAAAGAACAAGGATGTAACATTACAAGAATAAAGTCTTTGTTTATAAAATAAAGACATAAACTTACAAGACTAAAGTCACAGTTGTAATGTTAAAAAATATCAGAATAATGTTACAAGAATCATGTTTTAACATTACAAGAATAAATCTGCCATGTTTCGAGAACAGCCTTGTAAAGTTACAAGAACAAAGGCTTAAATGTTATAAGAATAAAATCATAACGTTATGAAAGTGAAAGCCTAATGTTACAAGAATAGAGCAATAACTTTTAAATACAGATGTAACATTAGCAGAATAAAGATTTTACGATTTAATTTCCATTTCATAATAAAAGCAGTGTTTGTGAGCGCAGTGCTGCTTTGTTTACAGCATTACCAGCGCTCCTAAAGTGGCAAAGAATGAATTTGCATCTTCATTCAGACGAAAAGACAATAAGTGGGCTGGCAGACTCGTTTAAATGATTCAGTCTACTTTTTCTTTTGAGAGACGATCACTTTATACACGGCGCACGTTCAGATTTAAAGCCTTTTTTTTCCAAGGATGTTTTCATTCACTTAAGAGATGTGTTACACATTGCATGAAAGGTCATTTAAAAAAACATTTCTACTAACTACAACTCCTACTAAAACACTGATAGGCCTGTTTCAGAAGCTACTCTCACAAACAAAACCTTTGGATACAACAATGCAAAACATTTTCAATGGAAACCGTGTGAGGCGAAGTACACGGAGAGACTTAAGTGACATTTATTTTATGGCGAGTCGTATTACCGAATGCAGTGGAACGGCTGAAACTGGGATCTGTACGGTTCCAGGAGGTCCCGTGAAAAACATCTGGGGTACTGCACCTAAACACGACCAAAACAAAACAAAGAGCCTCGTAAACAATACTATTACAGGTTCGTCATCTTCAGAACTAGTTCCTGACTCTTCAGTGTTGTTCACTTATCAGTGCATCTTAGAGCGAGACATGAACACACACTGTGAGCGTCTGCCGGACCTGAGTCTTGGGCTTGTGTGTGGGACATGTGCATGGCGCCGGGGGCTTGTGGGAAGGTGTTGAGCACAGTCAGACCCCCGTCAGCAAGGGCGGAGGAGGACGTAGCGTACATGACGTGTGCTCCGGGGTACATCATGTGACCTGCCACTGAAGAAGGCACTGAGGACGTGACTATGGTAGCGGTGTGGCTGGCTGTGGGAGAGACAGAGGACACGTCTTACTGAAGTCAGAGCGGTATCTGAGCGTCAACAAGGGTGGTGTTGTCAGTACCAGTGGAGCTGGTGGAGGTCTGGCTGATCTCAGGACTGCCGTCACTGCTCTGAGGACCGGGGTGGACCTGGATGGCCTGTAACTGTTGAGGCATCGCACCACCTGACACACAAACCACAGACACATCCTCACTGCACTGCACATGTGCCAACCAATGGAGCGTGGCAGAACGCCAACCACTAAACATTATTTTCATTAACTCAAATAAATCTGAAATCAAAATAAATATTAGCTGGCAAACGCAACAAATAAAAGAAAGAATAAAATCAAGCCAATAACTAAAACTAGATTTAAAACTGAATATATAAAAAGCTAAATACATTGCAAAAATGATTTCCTTAGTATTCTTGTCTTGTCTAAACATTAGATGACTTGAGATATTAAGAACTGATCTCTTAAAATAAAAATACTAATGTTATTAGTTTAGCTTAAAGCGAGCAAAAATATCTGTTAATGTGGAAAGAAAAAAAAAATTCAATTCAAAGGCTAAACAAGATTTTTCTTACCTCACTGGCAGATAGTTTTGCTGGATTTAAGCAAAAACTAATACAATTTTGAAGTCATTTCACTTCACAAAATTAATGCATCTTGATTCAAGAATTTTGTGATATTTAATTTAGAAAAACGACAAAAAAACTAAGAAAATCATTTTGTGCAGTGCACATGAAACATAAGATGTAAAAAAACTTAAAAAACAAACAAATAGAGAGGTTGCCTTCCTAACTAGCTGAAATAAGTACATAAATTACTACAACTGAAATAAACGTAATAAATAAAGGTAACAAGTGCTTAAAATAGTCAATTAAATTATACATCTTGCCCTAACGAACTTAAATAGTTTAAAATATGAATACAATTGGTAATACTACATTTACTAAAAAATGAAATTAAGATAAAGCTAAACAGAATTATTTTTTATAATAAAGGGGCTTAAAAACATGACCATATGAAATAAAGAAATTGCAAGAAATATATATATATATAAGGACTTGTGCACTGCCCTAAACAGCTGTGTGCAAATTATTTTTATTCATTTTAGTAACAAATATGGCTCATTTAATGAATAATTACATAATATATGAACCGTTACTGATGTAATATTAGAGTAAACAATTCTGACAGAGTTCAAATAATTCATACATTGAGCTTTCAATTTTCCAATAATAAGAAATGGTGACTTGTTTGTTGTGTTGGAGTAACACACAGGCCTTGGCTATGACGAGCAGATCTGAGCATGCACAGAGGTGAGTGTGAAGCAGCACTGACCTGCGAGCGAGACGGCGGCTGGCAGGCGGAAGAGCGTGGCCTGTGTGTGTGCGGCGCTGGAGCTGCTGCTGCTACACTGAACGGCCAGAGAGTGTGTCTGCAGCTGACTGAGAGGAACAGTGTGTGTGCCAGGAGGAAGAGAAGCGCCTGCGGGACACACAGTGACACCCTCAGCAAGCCAAGCAGAGCACACACTCGCTCCAGGCCTAGTCACTGCAAGAGCACGCTTCGACCACACCACACTTCACAGCTGAATATTATCTAGTCATCTAGTTTAAAATAAATGACAGCTAGAGATTCAGTTATATTAGTATTTGTGTCCGTTTCATGTTTTTTGAAAAAGCTTTTATACTATTTTAAATAAATGTCAAGTGGTGTAACCATCAGTCACAAGTAAATAACAGATGCCAGTATTCACACTGACTTTAAAAATACGCTAACTTTTGTTGCAAGACAATAACATTTCCAAAGTTTTTTTTATTTTCCAAATACCATGAGATTTTTTAAGTCCCCCTGTAGTACAAAATGTTGTCCCTTAACACTCTTATTTTTATCGTCAAAATGTTTTTTCTTGTGGAAATAACTTGAATGTAACTCTACACCCTTGCCTCATTTACTATACACAGATCTAACTCATTAAAACACACACAGAAATATCATTATTTTTGGATATTTTTTTAAGATTAAATTTTCATTTAATAATAACTTCATATTTCTAAAATGAAAAATTAAGATTAAAAGCTTTTAAATTTTAAGTTTTTTTGCATGTTGTTTGCACCACAAGACTTCATATTTCTAAAATGAAAAATTAAGATTAAAAGCTTTAAAAAATTTTTTAGTTTTTTTGCATGTTTGCACCACAAGACTTCATATTTCTAAAATGAAAAATTAAGATTAAAAGCTTTTAAATTTTAAGGTTTTTTTTTTGCATGTTTGCACCACAAGACTTCATATTTCTAAAATGAAAAATTGAGATTAAAAGCTTTTAAATTTTACGTTTTTTTTGCATGTTTGCACCACAAGACTTCATATTTCTAAAATGAAAAATTGAGATTAAAAGCTTTTAAATTTTACGTTTTTTTTGCATGTTTGCTCCACAAGACTTCATATTTCTAAAATGAAAAATTGAGATTAAAAGCTTTTAAATTTTACGTTTTTTTTGCATGTTTGCACCACAAGACTTCATATTTCTAAAATTAAAAATTGAGATTAAAAGCTTTTAAATTTTACGTTTTTTTTGCATGTTTGCACAAGACTTCATATTTCTAAAATGAAAAATTGAGATTAAAAGCTTTTAAATTTTACGTTTTTTTTGCATGTTTGCACCACAAGACTTCATATTAATAAAAAAATAAAAAAGTGTCCAGAATTGACTTTTTACAAGTATTTTTGACAAAAAGAGAGCATTGTCATGTTTTGAAAAAAATAAATAAATAAAAATACTCTCATACATACATATATACATATATATATACACATACATACACATATATATATATATACACACACACACACTGAGTTTCTCTATGAGTCGAGGAATTTTTGCATCACTCTTGATGTGAATAGGCCTTTACACAGACGAATCATTGAAAAGCAGAAGTATGCAGGTATACAAGCAGAAAAGAGTCTGTGTGCATTAAAACACAAAGACATGACGCAAGCTGATGCAGAGCTCTGGAGAGTTAAAGAAGCCTCACAGTCTGTGAGAGAGAGACACACATCAGACAGCGAGCGAGTGCCGAGGAGCCTCACCTGGCATGAGCGTGAATCCTCCGGGCAGCTGCATGACCCCCGCCGGAGAGCTCTTGAGCACCGTCCCGTTGGCACTGGAGACGCTCTGCGCACTCATCCCGGCGGCCAGCGGCCAGCAGCTGCTGCTGGAGGTGTGCATGGCGACGGAGGACGAGGAGGGAGAGGACGAGGCTGACGACTGTGTGGTGGTGCTGTTGGTGCTGGTGCCTCCTCCAGCTAAAGACACCGCCGTGAACACTGGCTTCATCATCTCCTGCAACAGCACACAGCTTCCACTGGTCAACATGTCAGCTTAGTAGTTAGCATCAGAACGCTTATAAAATCTATTAGTATTAATAAAAAAAAAAAAACATATCTTAATTTTTTGTTTATGAATTTCAGATATGCTAAGACCAGCATTTGTTGGGAAAAAATCTTATTAAATAAACAACAACAAAAATATCATATTAACATATTTTGTATTATTTTTATTTAGTATTAATAAAATTAAAAATGAACAAATAAGAAATAAAACATTGAAAATAACATACATTTTTTTTATTTATGCATTCATTTTATATGAATTTAATTTATCATCAATAAATAAATAATAAACAAATAAAAATACATACATTATTAAAAAAATATCTAAATACATTTTTTTTCATCTTATTTATTATTTAATTTTGTGATTTTTTTTTTTACTTATTTTACTTATTAATAATAAAAATAATAAACAATATTAGAAATGAACAAAAAAAACAGTTAAATTATATCTCTTATATCTATTTTTTTATTATTTATCATCTTATTTTATTTATTTTATTTTTTTCATTGTTTTGTATTTTTAAATACTATTATATAAATGTTATATAATAAAAATGACCAAATAACAAATGCATCATTAAAAATCATATCTTAAAATATTATCATCAGAATAAAATTAGTAAATATTAAGATACTGTGGTTTATCAACTTCCTGTTTTGATTATTTATTTATTTATTCTGAATAAATAATACACAATAGCTTAAAATGAATAAATTAAAATAAAAAATAGTTTAAAACAGATTTTAAAAAGTTTTACAGGTACAACAAAATATTTTATAACATTAAAAACTGGCATAATATTAACAACATCCTAAGAGTGAAGGCTTTGCTCATGAATAATGATGAAAACTTCTGTGATGGAAATTAAATGAAAAGCAGTCAATTAAAGTGCAAATTAAGGAGTACTGAACAGATATGGATTTACTGTAGAGCCATATATATATATATATATATATATATATATATATATCTACAACCCGAATTCCGGAAAAGTTGGGACGTTTTTTAAATTTTAATAAAATGAAAACTAAAGGAATTTCAAATCACATGAGCCAATATTTTATTCACAATAGAACATAGATAACGTAGCAAATGTTTAAACTGAGAAATTTTACACTTTTATCCACTTAATTAGCTCATTTAAAATGTAATGCCTGCTACAGGTCTCAAAAAAGTTGGCACGGGGGCAACAAATGGCTAAAAAAGCAAGCAGTTTTGAAAAGATTCAGCTGGGAGAACATCTAGTGATTAATTAAGTTAATTGATATCAGGTCTGTAACATGATTAGCTATAAAAGCTTTGTCTTAGAGAAGCAGAGTCTCTCAGAAGTAAAGATGGGCAGAGGCTCTCCAATCTGTGAAAGACTGCGTAAAAAAATTGTGGAAAACTTTAAAAACAATGTTCCTCAACGTCAAATTGCAAAGGCTTTGCAAATCTCATCATCTACAGTCATAACATCATCAAAAGATTCAGAGAAACTGGAGAAATCTCTGTGCGTAAGGGACAAGGCCGGAGACCTTTATTGGATGCCCGTGGTCTTCGGGCTCTCAGACGACACTGCATCACTCATCGGCATGATTGTTTCAATGACATTACTAAATGGGCCCAGGAATACTTTCAGAAACCACTGTCGGTAAACACAATCCGCCGTGCCATCAGCAGATGCCAACTAAAGCTCTATCATGCAAAAAGGAAGCCATATGTGAACATGGTCCAGAAGCGCCGTCGTGTCCTGTGGGCCAAGGCTCATTTAAAATGGACTATTTCAAAGTGGAATAGTGTTTTATGGTCAGACGAGTCCAATTTTGACATTCTTTTTTGGTAATCACGGACGCCGTGTCCTCCGGGCTAAAGAGGAGGGAGACCTTCCAGCATGTTATCAGCGTTCAGTTCAAAAGCCAGCATCTCTGATGGTATGGGGGTGCATAAGTGCATACGGTATGGGCAGCTTGCATGTTTTGGAAGGCTCTGTGAATGCTGAAAGGTATATAAAGGTTTTAGAGCAACATATGCTTCCCTCCAAACAACGTCTATTTCAGGGAAGGCCTTGTTTATTTCAGCAGGACAATGCAAAACCACATACTGCAGCTATAACAACAGCATGGCTTCGTCGTAGAAGAGTCCGGGTGCTAACCTGGCCTGCCTGCAGTCCAGATCTTTCACCTATAGAGAACACTTGGCGCATCATTAAACGAAAAATACGTCAAAGACGACCACGAACTCTTCAGCAGCTGGAAATCTATATAAGGCAAGAATGGGACCAAATTCCAACAGCAAAACTCCAGCAACTCATAGCCTCAATGCCCAGACGTCTTCAAACTGTTTTGAAAAGAAAAGGAGATGCTACACCATGGTAAACATGCCCCGTCCCAACTATTTTGAGACCTGTAGCAGAAATCAAAATTGAAATGAGCTCATTTGTGCATAAAATTGTAAACTTTCTCAGTTTAAACATTTGCTATGTTATCTATGTTCTATTGTGAATAAAATTTTGGCTCATGTGATTTGAAAGTCTTTTAGTTTTCATTTTATTAAAATTTAAAAAACGTCCCAACTTTTCCGGAATTCGGGTTGTACATATGATAATCCAGTCACAAATAAATGGTACATCATCTAATTTTAGCATAAGTAATGTATTTATTTGAAACCCAATGGACACAAACCATTGGAAATGAAAATCAAAATATGAACAGAAACAGCTGAAACTTTCCTCAAAAGATCTTCTTAAGTGTTAGGATGAGCAAATGGCAAATTTTATTTTTGGAGCAAGTGTCCCTTTAAGACGACACATCTTCAGGGGAACTTTCAAGACAAAACAAAACAAAAGAGCATTTATGGTAGCGTTTCTTCCAGAGATTTCCTGTGATTGACTGAGGCAGAGCCTGTAACAACAACTGTGTGATGAAGGTCCCGAGAACGACAGCTGTCTTCACAGGACAACAGGTGTCCACACGCTATTTCAGTTGTTTCAGTATTTCAGGGACGACACCCAGGGATCTCGGACACGAGGGAGGAACCCCACAAAGACTCAGAAGCCATCACTGAACTTGCTTGAGAGACCAGAGCCAATCGGAGGAACCCTACACAAGTACATTACACCAGTAAATACACCACTGTCCTCTCAAAAGATGATTTTGAAAGAAGTCTCTTCTGCTCAGCATTTATGTGATCAAATAAAACAGTAAAAACTATTTTGTGAAATATTATTACAATGTAAAAAGTGTTTTCTATGCGAATATATAGTGAAATATAATTGATTTCTGTTGCTTAGAGCTGTATTTTCAGCATCGTTCCTCCAGTCTTCAGTGTCACGTGATCTTCAGAAATCATGCTAATATCAATACTTGAAACAGCTGCGTAGCTTAATGTTTTAGTGATTAATGTTTTTTTACATAATACATGTGTGTCTACTGTGTATATTTATTATCTCTACAGTCAATAAATACACACACACACGGATATATTTAAGGAAAATGTTATGTTTATATATTAAATATATTTATCTGTCACATAAATATGCACATGTAAATATTTTCTAAAATATATACTGAATGTGTGCATTTATTTATAAATATGTAAATATACACAGTACACACACACATATATTATGTAAACAAAAACCTTTATTTTGGATGCGATTAATCGCTAATTATCGTTTGACTGCACTAATAACAAGACTTTGGGAAAAGACTGGGCTTCGGAAAAGAATATGTACAACCCGAATTCCGAAAAAGTTGGGACGTTTTTTAAATTTTAATAAAATGAAAACTAAAAGACTTTCAAATCACATGAGCCAATATTTTATTCACAATAGAACATAGATAACATAGCAAATGTTTAAACTGAGAAAGTTTACAATTTTATGCACAAAATGAGCTCATTTCAATTTTGATTTCTGCTACAGGTCTCAAAATAGTTGGGACGGGGCATGTTTACCATGGTGTAGCATCTCCTTTTCTTTTCAAAACAGTTTGAAGACGTCTGGGCATTGAGGCTATGAGTTGCTGGAGTTTTGCTGTTGGAATTTGGTCCCATTCTTGCCTTATATAGATTTCCAGCTGCTGAAGAGTTCGTGGTCGTCTTTGACGTATTTTTCGTTTAATGATGCGCCAAATGTTCTCTATAGGTGAAAGATCTGGACTGCAGGCAGGCCAGGTTAGCACCCGGACTCTTCTACGACGAAGCCATGCTGTTGTTATAGCTGCAGTATGTGGTTTTGCATTGTCCTGCTGAAATAAACAAGGCCTTCCCTGAAATAGACGTTGTTTGGAGAGAAGCATATGTTGCTCTAAAACCTTTATATACCTTTCAGCATTCACAGAGCCTTCCAAAACATGCAAGCTGCCCATACCGTATGCACTTATGCACCCCCATACCATCAGAGATGCTGGCTTTTGAACTGAACGCTGATAACATGCTGGAAGGTCTCCCTCCTCTTTAGCCCGGAGGACACGGCGTCCGTGATTTCCAACAAGAATTTCAAATTTGGACTCGTCTGACCATAAAACACTATTCCACTTTGAAATAGTCCATTTTAAATGAGCCTTGGCCCACAGGACACTACGGCGCTTCTGGACCATGTTCACATATGGCTTCCTTTTTGCATGATAGAGCTTTAGTTGGCATCTGCTGATGGCACGGCGGATTGTGTTTACCGACAGTGGTTTCTGAAAGTATTCCTGGGCCCATTTAGTAATGTCATTGACACAATCATGCCGATGAGTGATGCAGTGTCGTCTGAGAGCCCGAAGACCACGGGCATCCAATAAAGGTCTCCGGCCTTGTCCCTTACGCACAGAGATTTCTGTTGAGGAACATTGTTTTTAAAGTTTTCCACAACTTTTTTACGCAGTCTTCACAGATTGGAGAGCCTCTGCCCATCTTTACTTCTGAGAGACTCTGCTTCTCTAAGACAAAGCTTTTATAGCTAATCATGTTACAGACCTGATATCAATTAACTTAATTAATCACTAGATGTTCTCCCAGCTAAATCTTTCAAAAATGCTTGCTTTTTTAGCCATTTGTTGCCCCCGTGCCAACTTTTTTGAGACCTGTAGCAGGCATTAAATTTTAAATGAGCTAATTAAGTGGATAAAAGTGTAACATTTCTCAGTTTAAACATTTGCTACGTTATCTATGTTCTATTGTGAATAAAATATTGGCTCATGTGATTTGAAATTCCTTTAGTTTTCATTTTATTAAAATTTAAAAAACGTCCCAACTTTTCCGGAATTCGGGTTGTATTAAAAACAAGTTGTTAAACTATAATATAAAAAAAAAATGTAATGACTGAATTTTATTTATATCTATTAAAGCAAACTTCAGAATGCAGACACGATAAATAAACAGGTCGTAATACAAGATTTCATTTGACTCCAAATATAACAAGGGATGGTTCACCCAAAATTGATCTTTATGTATTCATTTCCTCATCCTCATGTTGTTCCAAACCTGTCTTCTTTAGAAAAGAATGGCCAAAAGATGATGTTTTGAAGAATGTTGCTAACCAAGTAGTTGATGGTAGCCATTGACTTCCATAGCACTTTTGGAAAGTCAATGGCTACCGTCAACTTTTTGATTACCAACATTCTTCAAAATATCTTCAGATATCATTTTTCACTGCAAAAACGATCCACATTTCTTACACGAATACTTCACCACAATCGTATTCGGAGTATATTTGATTGTTTCAGTTGATGGAAGAGCTTGGCACAGAACACATGCATTAATCAAAAGAAGTCGCCCTTCAAACTGAATTGGTACTGTTGAAAAAGACTCGGAGGTATTGTTACACATGCTCCATTTCAGTACCAAATCGCAGGGACTTTTGACATATTTAGCATCTGTAACCGAAAACCAATCCATGTCATAAAGCTCTTGAGCATTTGTGAGCCATCAAACTTGGAAAGAGGGATCCCATTCCCATGATGAATGGGAATTCTTTCAAAACATGCACTATATGATCAGCTTGCCATCGGCTCAATAAGATGCTTTTTTAAGCAATTTCTTAAACAGAGATTCAGGTTTCTAATTTGTGCATGCTCACTCACTGCTTGCCCTAAATCAGTAGGGAAAAGTATGTGTGTGTAAGGGGGGGGGGGGTATGTCATCCAAATTTGAAAACAGCTGCAGCTTATACGGAATGTGATCAGCCATGAGCCAAGAAAGTGTACTGGGAAAACCAGACTATATAAGGACATGCAGACAGCATCTAATCCTTATCAATGAGGGCTGGACACTGTGAATAATACACGCTACCAAACCAGACGTGATTGGGGTGATGGTGACGGTCTTACATGTGGGCAAAACTGGTGTATGCAGGTGGTCGAACAGGGGTTCTGTGTGAAAGACGCGCATAAAACACGCGACTATAGTCTGGAAAACCGTGACCTGTAAAGGTCAAGAAACTCAAGAATGGGAGTAAGTTTCCACACAAATAAATCATAAAGGATTATTCCTATTTAGATGTGAACTATATTTGGCACAGGCGACTAATTTATAAACCAACTAGTCTAATGAAAATAATCTAGCCAAACCAACTATATTAAGGATGTCAAGTAGTGAGTTTACCTAAATCGCGTTTTATTTTTGAAAAATACATTTTAGTGGTGCTTTAATTTTGGATTAGAGCCATTTGTTGTGCCACATCTGTCCTTTTTTATAAAACATCCATAATTTTATCCAAGTATCCAACTGGTTTCAACTTTATCTACCAAATTTTCTGTAAACTTTCAAAAAAAAATATGTCTCAAAACCCACTGTGCTCCAACCAACTACTGTTAACACAAGACTGTGTCCCTAATAAAAAGAGTTTGGTTCACATTATTTTCTTTGTTGTGTATCAATAAAATTAACTTTCCAACATTTCTACCAACTTAGTTAAACTTAAGAAACAAACATCGAGACCCGTTGTGCTCCATCAGGCTATTGTGAACACAATGCCATTTTTTGCATGACGTGTCTGAATATTTTTAAGATGATGTCTCAAATTAACAAGTTATAATGTTTGTTTGTTTGTTTGTTGGACCAAATTTCTATCAATCATGTCTTGTTTCAAAACGTATTAAAACCCGTTGTGCGCAAGACAATTATTGTGGACACCCCAAAAGAAAAACATCTAGTCCACGCAATGTTGTGCCACACATACTGAATGTGTAAAAAAGTACTGAAAGTTTCAAAATGTTTTCAACCAAATTTCCTACCATCTTTGAAAATACGTTGTGCTCTAGCCACCTACTGTGAACACAAATTATTGATTGTGCCGCATGTCCAGAACAATTTAAGATGATGATGACAAATTATTAATATTAAAAGTTTAGTTTCAACTTTTTTACGAACATAGTTAAACTTAAAAAACTAAATTTGAGATTGGTTGTGCTCTGACGCGATGTGTTCTGAACTGTTTTTAAGATCTATCAGAATACCAAGTTTTAATGTTTTTCTACCTAAATTTCTACAAACTCTACCAAAAAATCTCGAAACCTGTTGTACTCCAGACAATTATTGCAAACCCCCCAAAAGAAAAACATCTAGTCAATGCAACATTGCGACACGCATCCTGAATTTTTTTTTTTGATCGCATCTCTTTAACAAGTCTCAACATTTTTTGACCACATTTTCTACCAAACAACTTTCAAAACAACTTAAAACACATTGTTCTCCAGCCAGCTATTGGGAACACAAGACTGTGTCTTAAGTGTGTGGACCTATTGAAAAGCATTTGATTCTCACTATTTCTTGTGCTGTGTGTCCAGAGCATCATTTAAGACGATGCATCCAATGTTTCCACTACCAAATTATTTCATTTGATTTATTTTACTTTAAAATCATGTCTTGAGGCCCAATGTGCTTTTAATCTAGCTATTGTGAACAAGAATGTGTCCTAAGTGAACACCCCTAAAGAAGAGCTTCTGATTCACACAATTTGTTGCACCATAGGCCTACATCTTGAAAGTGGGTTTTTAGTGAAGTGAAGTGAAGTGAAGTGACATTCAGCCAAGTATGGTGACCCATACTCTGAATTTGTGCTCTGCATTTAACCCATCCGAAGTGCACACACACAGAGCAGTGAACACACACACACACACACACACACACACACATTGTGAGCACACACCCAGAGCAGTGGGCAGCCATTTATGCTGCGGCGCCCAGGGAGCAGTTGGGGGTTCGATGCCTTGCTCAAGGGCACCTAAGTCGTGGTATTGAAGGTGGAGAGAGAACTGTACATGCACTCCCCCCACCCACAATTCCTGCCGGCCCGGGACTCGAACTCACAACCTTTCGATTGGGAGTCCGACTCTCTAACCATTAGGCCACGACTTCCCCACGACTTTTAGGCCTATATCAAGTTAACAAGTTTCAATCTTTTTCTACCACGTTACTCAAAATGAGAAAACGACTCGAGAACTGTTGTCTGCCATTTAACGGTTGTGAACAAAAGAATGGATCCTAAATGAACATCTCTAAAGAAAAGCATCTGGTCCATTCAATTTGGTACTCCATGCTTCCTGAAAGTTTTTTTTTAAATTATCAAATAAGCATGTTCTGAGACCTGTTGTACTTCAATTTTACAATATGTATCAGCAAGTATGTACCTTTGGCTCTGTGAGCCCGTCAGCCTCTGAGACCTGGTAGGTGAGGTCGGTCTCCTCGAATCCCGTGGCACTCATCCGCTGGTCTGTGGAAGGGTCCGTACGCGGTGGAGAGTCAGGGGAATTCAGGCAGGTCTGGATCAGGGCTTTACCCGTTTCACTGGTGATCATGGGCTGAAGTTTTCGAGTGGCAAACGTGTAGACGTGGCCCGTCTCACTGGCAACCAGTAGCAAAACTTGCGTCCCCGTTAAGGTGGATAATTCGTAAGCCTGGAAATATTGAGAAGAAAAGCCAGATAACAATGAGTCCTTCTTGTTTTAGAGTGACATTTCCATGACCAGCAGACAGATTGATTGGACAACAGTGACAAATGTTGTGTGGTTGAATAATGTGTGGAGATTAATCAACTAATTGCAAATACTAAGCCTCAGATAGCAGAGAAGCCCGTCACGTGTTCCTGAAGGTCACCAGTGGCCTTCTGCAGGTTGTCATTACACCCTCCGTGCCCGACTTCTGCATCTAGGCCGGTTCTCAAGATATACAAAAGTATTAATAATGTCTAGCGCTGCAGTAACCTGATCGGGCATCAGGACTATTTCTGCTGAGACGGGAACGAATGACAATTGAGTGAGCAATGACAAATGAGTCAGAGCAGATGTGGAAACTACCTACTGTCAGAAGTGTCAGACCTCATAGTGACTGCAGACGTGGTTTTGACTGAGCTCATGAGAGGCGGGACGTTTCTGGTTAGTTTATATGTATTCAGTGAGGGTGAATGATGTTAAGGTCTTTGAAGTTGAAATATGTGTAATAGTAACTGGAGTTGGCACTCGTCAAGTTCTAATAGTATCAGTGTTGGTATACAATGAGTATCAGTATAGCAGTAATACTATTAAAGTAAATTTATATGGTGCGAGTAATGGCACAGTACTAGTATGTAACCGTGAAGCAAGGTTCTGTGATCAGCAGTAAATCTCCATCCGAATGCCAGAGGGCGCTCTCCGAAAGGTGCGTAGATGCGCTCACTTCATAAAAGCACTGAGACGTGGCCACATCAAAAGGAGGAAACACACCAAACTAACAAAACACTTTAAAGACAGACACCCAGATCAAATGAAAGTGTTCAAGCAGGTAAGTTTCACTGTGTTTCCCATACACTGATTTTTTTTGTGGCGTCCCGTCACAATATCAAAACTGACCGCCAAAAATAGGTTTTGACTTCGTTGAATAAACATGAGTTGACACTTGACATGAGTTGAAGTCAAAACCCGGTGCAGGTGTTTTTATATCACTGTATTTCTAATAATTAAGAAATAATATTAACTTAGTTGTTATTCTTGGCTTTAATATTTAAAAGCCCTTTAAAATTAAATATGTACACAGTTTGGATTAAATGAAATTATAGTAATTTTTTTTTAATAGCATGATTTTGTCTTTTGCTTTGGTGCCAAAATTGGTACTGAGAACTGTGGATTTTTACTGGTATTGGTACCGAATACTGAAATTTTGGTATCTTGACAACACTAAATGTGACTAATAAACACACGACTATAACAATGGTCTTGTCTTATTATAATAATAATACAAATCTAAATACCTGTAGTAGCACAGCAGCTGTGTACCTGTTTACATTAAATTAAGGTTGACCAGACTAGGCTGTAATATAGTTTATAATATAAAATAGTTGAGTTTGCCAGGTGTGAACAAAATTTACGACAGGTTTTCGTGAAAGTGTTGGTCAGTTTGTCTGCTTGACAATCCCATTTTGCACTGCAACAATAACATTTAAGACAGATAAACAAACTGAAATGTTTATTTTTAATTAAAACAGATGTTGCCAAAGTTTTCGTTTGGGGACATAATTTGAAGTTGGAAAAATTGAATAAATTACAATATATGGCAATATATTTAAAATTGCAATAATATTGTATCGTAACACAAGTATTGTGATAATATCGTATTGTGGGGCCTCTGTTGATTCCCACCACCGCTGAGCAATGGTACTTGTAACAGTATAGTTGAATACCAGTGTTGGTGTAGTAATACCATCAACGTAATTGTGTGGTTAAGTTCTAGTACTAGTACAGTACTAGTGTATAGTGGTAAGTTACAACTAATGGTAAAACATTTTAGATAATTAATAACATTTATAAAATTGGAATTCCTGAGCACTTGTATGATGAATTATGTTTTTATATGCGTTTTGAAATTGTGCGTCAAGAATGGATGTCATTATCATTTCACTGCAAGACAAATTTACCTGTGGGTATAAATAAAATAACCTAACACTAGTATTAGTATAGTACGTTTAATGGCACTACAATTGGTAAAGTATAATTGATTTGGAGCTAGTAGAAGTACAATAATGTTATAGTGGCACTAGAATTGGTAAAGTCCTAACATTAACAACAAGTTAAATTTAATTGATACAGAACTAATAACGGTGCAATAAGTTGATAATCACCAACATTGCTATGGAAATAGTGTTAGTGGTTATTAGGGCCTTTCGCACTGCTTTATTTACAGCACTAAATGTACAGTTCTAAAGTACTGGGACATTTTTGCGTGAACTATTTCCCAGTACCAATTAAAGGGTGGCATTCTTACTGAACCGTGTGTAGTAGAAGGTAACGTAAACTGGTCGACAGCGATGTCATTTGTGGTCGGCATTCAACAACACTAACAAATAAGAATAACGTTAACAACAGGAGGATGGAGGACGCTGTGAATGGAGCTGTGTTTTGGTTGCGTCTCGCGGGTTTCACAATAATGGACATGGACTGTCGACGTATACGTAAAGCGATTGAAAGAACAGAAAGGAGGATTAAGAATTTCCAACCACAACTGGCAGTACTACTTTTGCTACAAGTGCCAGCACTTCAGCGTCTGTATATTTATCGCTGTTCATCATACTTGCGAAATAAGTTGACACACTGTTTATAGTATGTTACACGATTGAGGGTGTTTTCGAACACTTATGGCCAATCAATGTATACTTGAGTAACGAATAGTACCAGTTGTGCTGGTTAGACCCTGCTCTGGAGGAGCTAATTTGGTTCTTGAAAAAAGGCAGTCCGGTACTAAAATCACACCCAGGTCCTGCGGTGCGAAAAACGCCCAAAAGTGGGTAGTTCCACATTTAACTTCTGGTACTTTGAAAAGGTTCCTGCGGTTCGAAAAACGGCCAAAAGTGGGTAGTTCCACAATTACTTCTGGTACTATGAAAAGGTTTCTGTTGTGCGAAAGGCCCTATTAACACTAGTATCAGTAAAATGGTACAAACTAATATGCTACTAGTCAATAAAATGTAAATGAAAAACACTAATGGGGGTACAGTACTTATTGTTTAGCTGTAGAAGTGGTGCAATATTTATTTTGGAATTTGTATTACATAATATTAGAATTAGTAAAATAATGCGAGTGATATTAGTATTTCTACTCTATTAGAATCATAGTAGCAATATAAAACTAGTGACTAGAGATCTAGTATTTTGACAAGACGAATAAAAATAGCTAATAGGCCATTTTTGTCCAACCAACCTTCTTATTTTTTCCTCTCTACAACACTTTTTCCCTACTGTGTTGTCAATGTTAAACGAATCATATCCTGTCAATGCAAATAAAAATAAGAAATACAAATTTTGTACAACATTTTGTACACAGTAGACACTTTTTCCTACCGTGTTGCATAAAATATTAAATTGTGTGTCTTTTAAGATAATTCGTATAAATTCAAGGCAAAGTCAATAAATTAAATAAAATTCAATCAAATCAAATTGACAAGACGAATAAAATATCATAACATTTTGTGCAGACTACACTTTAATTTGTCAGCCTCTCTCTCTTTTTTTCAGTAGCGGAAATTTAAATGAGATTCCGGAAACGAGATAATAGATAATAGAAAATAGTATTAAAATCAGAATAGATATAGCCTAAAACAAGTAATACCTGTATTGCTACATTATTAAATTCAGTACAATTATATTACTGGTGATACTAATATTTCCACAGTATCAGAATCATAGTAGCAATATGAAACTAGTGTCACTAGTATTTCATAACTATTTGAATCAGAATAGTTATAAAACTAGTGAAACCAGTATTTCTACAGTATTAAAATCAGAAACAATATAAACTAGTATCACTAGTATTTCTACAGTATTAGAATCATAATAGATATAAGACTACTGACACTAGTATTTCTACAGTATTAAAATCTGAAACAATATAAACTAGTGTGACTTATTTCTACAGTATTAAAATCAGAATCAATATAAACTAGTATCACTAGTATTTCTACAGTATTAAAATCAGAATCAATATAAACTATTATCACTAGTGTTTCTACAGTATTAGAATCAGAAACAATATAAACTATTATCACTAGTATTTCTACAGTATTAGAATCAGAAACAATATAAACTAGTGACACTAGTATTTCTACAGTATTAAAATCTGAAACAATATAAACTAGTGTGACTTATTTCTACAGTATTAAAATCAGAATCAATATAAACTAGTATCACTAGTATTTCTACAGTATTAGAATCAGAATCAATATAAACTAGTGACACTAGTATTTCTACAGTATTAAAATCTGAAACAATATAAACTAGTGTGACTTATTTCTACAGTATTAAAATCAGAATCAATATAAACTAGTGACACTAGTATTTCTACAGTATTAAAATCTGAAACAATATAAACTAGTGTGACTTATTTCTACAGTATTAGAATCAGAATCAATATAAACTAGTGACACTAGTATTTCTACAGTATTAAAATCAGAATCAATATAAACTAGTGACACTAGTATTTCTACAGTATTAAAATCTGAAACAATATAAACTAGTGTGACTTATTTCTACAGTATTAGAATCAGAATCAATATAAACTAGTGACACTAGTATTTCTACAGTATTAAAATCTGAAACAATATAAACTAGTGTGACTTATTTCTACAGTACTAAAATCAGAATCAATATAAACTAGTATCACTAGTATTTCTACAGTATTAGAATCAGAATCAATATAAACTAGTGACACTAGTATTTCTACAGTATTAAAATCAGAAACAATATAAACTAGTATCACTAGTATTTCTACAGTATTAGAATCAGAATCAATATAAACTAGTGACACTAGTATTTCTACAGTATTAAAATCTGAAACAATATAAACTAGTGTGACTTATTTCTACAGTATTAGAATCAGAATCAATATAAACTAGTGACACTAGTATTTCTACAGTATTAAAATCTGAAACAATATAAACTAGTGTGACTTATTTCTACAGTATTAGAATCAGAATCAATATAAACTAGTGACACTAGTATTTCTACAGTATTAAAATCTGAAACAATATAAACTAGTGTGACTTATTTCTACAGTATTAAAATCAGAATCAATATAAACTAGTATCACTAGTATTTCTACAGTATTAGAATCAGAATCAATATAAACTAGTGAAACCAGTATTTCTACAGTATTAAAATCAGAAACAATATAAACTAGTATCACTAGTATTTCTACAGTATTAGAATCATAATAGATATAAGACTACTGACACTAGTATTTCTACAGTATTAAAATCTGAAACAATATAAACTAGTGTGACTTATTTCTACAGTATTAAAATCAGAATCAATATAAACTAGTATCACTAGTATTTCTACAGTATTAAAATCAGAATCAATATAAACTAGTGTGACTTATTTCTACAGTATTAGAATCAGAATCAATATAAACTAGTATCACTAGTGTTTCTACAGTATTAGAATCAGAAACAATATAAACTATTATCACTAGTATTTCTACAGTATTAGAATGAGAAACAATATAAACTACTGACACTAGTATTTCTACAGTATTAAAATCTGAAACAATATAAACTAGTGTGACTTATTTCTACAGTATTAAAATCAGAATCAATATAAACTAGTATCACTAGTATTTCTACAGTATTAGAATCAGAATCAATATAAACTAGTGACACTAGTATTTCTACAGTATTAAAATCAGAATCAATATAAACTAGTGACACTAGTATTTCTACAGTATTAAAATCTGAAACAATATAAACTAGTGTGACTTATTTCTACAGTATTAGAATCAGAATCAATATAAACTAGTGACACTAGTATTTCTACAGTATTAAAATCTGAAACAATATAAACTAGTGTGACTTATTTCTACAGTATTAAAATCAGAATCAATATAAACTAGTATCACTAGTATTTCTACAGTATTAGAATCAGAATCAATATAAACTAGTGACACTAGTATTTCTACAGTATTAAAATCAGAATCAATATAAACTAGTGACACTAGTATTTCTACAGTATTAGAAACAGAAACAATATAAACTAGTGTCGCTAGTATTTCTACAGCATTAGAATCATAATAGATATAAGACTACTGACACTAGTATTTCTACAGTATTAAAATCAGAATCAATATAAACTAGTGACACTAGTATTTCTACAGTATTAGAATCAGGATATAAGACTAGTGACACTAGTATTTCTACAGTAGTAATAATAGTATAGCAACAGCATTAGGATCAGTACAATAACAATAATAGTGACACTAGTATTTCTACAGTATCAGGATCAGCTTAATCATTTAAAACACACACACAGCACTAGTAGTAGTGACTTGACAGCACTAGCAGTGGTATAATACTAACAACAGTGGTACTAGTACTACAGGATTAGAATAATCAAGGTGATTTAATCCTAGTGACACTAGTATAGCTCTGGTAGTAACTGCAGCGCTAGTATTCGAGTAGTAATGATGTTAGTTAACTCTTGACTAGCAGTAGGAGGCACACACACACACACACACACACACACACACGTGCTGGCTGAATGTAACGTTACCTTCTTCATGATGCCAGTCTTTCTCTTGCTGAAGGTCGTGTATCTTCTCAGTTTGTTGTCAATAAACTCCATCTTAATCTTCACCCGTCCTCGTGTTTTTTTGCCCGGTTTCGCCCCAGCCACCCCGGAGGAAACCCCTCCGTATCCCGCTGACAGTCCCGCGTGAGATCCCGAGGATACACCGACCTCCATCTCGCTCCTCTCCCGCTTCACCCCTCTCCTGTCCACCGCGGGACTCTCCTCGTCGTCCCCGGAGTCCGAGTCTCCGTCGGAGCCGCTCAGCACAGCCTCCACCGACGGCCTGTCGTCGTATCTGCCCCCGTCGGGCAGGTTCACCGGCCCCAGAGCCCCAGACGTGCTGCCCACCTGTAGAGGGGTCAACCCCGCGCCGTTACCGGGGCGCACAGCCCCTCTGGCCGTCCCGTTTCCCCCTAACATCGCCCGCGGTGCGTTAGTGCAGAGGTGCGAGCAGATCCCAGATCAAACCCAACTCACCTCACCTATGCTAGGCTAAATAACATTAGCTCAACTCAGCATACAAAACGAATCTGGAGTTTGAGGAAGGATATATCTGTCTCTGAAAGCCACAATTTAGACAGCTCGTGATTTCTAAAAACAAGCCTCCAAAACTAGTCCTTTACGACCATCGTACAAAGTTTACAGAGTAGAGTTTCCGCCTACAGACCATCAATCAAACCTAAACTTACGCCGCGCTTGCCACATTTGGAAACAACGAATCACGACCGTACCTCAATGTGCCTCCGCCAACAGAACTAGTTACCTGCAGGAACGTCGGTATCGCGTAAAACTATTCCCTTTCAACACATAAACGACTATATTTTGGTCGTATATAACGTTTGATGTTTTCTGAAACAATATAATTGCTAATAGCGCGCTTATTAAGGGGTTTTTTCTCACGAGGTCGTTCGCCTAAGGATCTACTTTCCTCCAAATAAAGCGAGGCGATGTTTCCTTATATGGCGATGGCTGTCCATGTATGGTGAGTCACAGCGCTGCGCTGCGATTGGTTAAGCAAACCTCTCCGACTCTGTGATTGGTTCGAATCTAATTTGTAGAATCTAAACAGTAGCATTAACGACATAAATACACCATTTCTGGTAAAGGGTAAACCACATTCACTTAACGAACTTATAAAACAAAAAGTGTGTTGTTGGACTGAGTGCTGAGTTTAATTTGAGTCCAAACGGAGGTGAATTTCAGCTCTGTGACATTGTGCGATGCTCTGAGTAACCAGCAGATGAGGCTCTTACATTAAGCAAACTAAGTTAAACTGAACTCTCATTTCTTACAAACACTAAAATATAGTCACACTTTTAATCAGTTTTCAATTTTCAGCCTTCATTTGCAGTCAGCTTTTTGCTGTGCTATTGCTTTTATGACAAATAGCCGATTGCAACAAACACTTTAAATGAACAACTATTAATTATTATTATTATCAATTATATTATTTTGAAGGGTTTGCATTGGGCCCAGAGAATACAAACATTTTACACGAATAGTAGTAATGTAGTAGTATGTATTTGGCTGCTTAAATATCAAGGCTGTTTCCTAAAGGTTTTAGGTTAAAACCCACCCAGTCTCAGGATTTACTTAACTTTAATTTAGTCTCTTGATTTACTTATCCTCTTCATCCCATGAGAGACATAAGGCCACAAATTAATCACATAAAGCCATCAGAAATATGTCAGTCTAATAATAGGCCTATATTCACATTAAGCACTATGCAACAATAAATTTGTCAAAAAGAAAATGTCTTTACATTCTAACCTGTGTTGGTTTTATTCAGATTATTAAAGTAATTCTCCAGATGTTTAACCCCCACATTTAGTTTATACTTTTTGTATTTATAAAAATATATATAAAAAATTGCATGAGTAGTTTTGCATCGCAATCTAAGCAAAAACACAAAGTTCATGTATGACTTGCACTTACATGCTTTCTGTAAACGACTAGGATGTCAGTCTGTAAATATTCTTACAGGAACTGCTCAACTATTGTCATGACAACATCACATAGTTACATATTCCCATCTGCAACCGCGGGAGGTAATAACTGCAGATGAATCTTGGTGGTCCCCATAAACGGTTCCAGGAATATACCAAACTGACCCATGCATGTTATGCAATACAAGCAAAAGATTACATTTTTGCACATGAGCATTTTTGATCATGCTTCCTTTCTGGTGCTACATTTGTTTTGAGCAAATTAACATGACACAACTGGAATTGTATTTATTTTTATTTCCAAAAACTTTACAGCAGAATAAATGGCACAAAGGCACAAAGTGCAACTTGAGACCAAACTAAAAATAAAGAAAATTACTGAACGAATGGTTGATTTTAGTTTGTTAATCAAATACAAAGACCTGTTGTTCTCACTGAGCAGAAACAACCAGTCCACATCAATTTAGATATGAGCAAAAAAGATTCACAAATTCACTGTGATCAATCAAAGTGTTTGATCATAAGAAAACAGATAATGACAACATACTGATTGATTTGCAAGCATTGCATTAAAATCTTAAATCAGATCTCAAAGCAGCCAACGTAAAGATTGCTTGCCAAAATTTCATACAGCATGGTGGTGCGCGAACCATTCCGGCCTCACATCTCTGGGGGCGCCGGGTGTGACTCAGTGGATTAAGTAACAGTGTTTGTTACAGACCATCAACACGAAACACTGCAGAAGATCAAACGCTGCTCTGGCAACCATACAGACATGTTAGGCAAGAGTTCCATTGCTTATGCGACCCAAAGCCCTTGCCAGCAATTTCCTGAAAACATCACTTCTGTTTCCAAAACATTATTGCCTTATTCTCATAGGATAGGAGGTCATTTCTGCAGTATTTGCAAGGCGGAGGAAGCATTCAGAGATTTCCATTAGCTAAGGATGCCATTAGATTACAACACAAACTGTTCTACCTAACTCTATGCAGTTCTGTTTGCTTTATCCACATGTTCCACCTATAAAACACTTTTTTTTCCCTGCAAAGAAGATCTAATAAAGAATCTATAAGCATTTTTTGATAATTACATTCTGTTTCTGCACAATCTATGTACGAGAAATGTAAAGGTTTGATTTACTGATGGATTAAAATGTTGGTTCATTCACTCATCTTCATGTCGTTCCAAACTCATATGCTTACTTTATTCTGAGGAACTAAAAAGGAGAAGTTAAGCAGAATCTTCATGCTGCACTTTTCCATACAATGAGAGGGAATGAGGACGAAAATAGCCAAAAAAAATTAATTAAATAAAAACAAGATAAAAGTAATTTTTGAAGCCACAGTATATTCACACAGAATGTGTTTTTGAATTCCAGTGTGCTGATTTTCCATTGGTTTGCTATGCGAACATGTGTGAAACAGACATCTTTGACCATTGCGCTTGTGTATTTTGCAACATCTTGTGCACTGTGAAAAAAAAACAGTGTACAAGTGGAAGACATTCAAATTTTTAAAATTGCAGGACCTTGCATTTTTCCTATTCCACTTCCTGTAAAATTGCGTTCTTCATAATTGGTCCCTAACAGACCAAAATTTATGGTTGGTGGTCACTGAATTAGTCGTTACCAATAGTTACACCAATTTGAAGACATGTGAAAGATTTGAGCGTTGTGATAGAAGGGAGTATTGAGTGAATAACCTTTTTTGTCTGTTGGTAAGATTTACTATGCAGCTGTAGAGTCGTATGCACTATTTTTATGGTGTTTTGGCATTTTTGGAGCTCCACAGAGTTTTTTCTTCCATTGATGTTTATTCTGTGGAAACGAGCAACATTACATTTTGTTAAACTTCACCTTATGTGTTTTACAGAAAGAAATTCATATGAGTTTACAACAACATAAGATAAGTTAATAATAATGGACCCGCTTTTTGGATGATCTATCCATTTAAAAGTCTGACATGCATGCTGAATCTTGCAAACCTCTTGCTACCAAGACAAAGAATAACCTGTAAGTGCTTCTCAGAATGAAACTTGAGCAGCCATGTTTCCTTCTGGTATCCAGCTGTGTTGTTTTTCAGACATTTCTTGGTCTTCATGTCACCCTCTCTGACCTTGTCTTTCCATTTTCCAAAGTACAAGTTACTTGAAAACTTCAGTAAACCAGACAACCAACATTTTATGATTAATAAACCAATTCCTGTTTGAAACCCAGTGAATATGCAACTATCTAGACCAGTGGTTCTCATCCAGTTTTGTTTCAAGACCTACATTTTACAAAGGACATTAAATGGCAACCCAACACAGTATCAAAATTTATTATACAAAAGATTCATCAAACAAACGTGAACTCATAAATCTTAAAAAATCTGACATTTATATCTATTGGTTGATTTGGAACTGGTTTTTGACGCATGTTTGTGTCTCAGCCAACCAGTTAAGGAACATTGATCTGGACTACAACCAGGTAGCCATGCTGTGTTGAACATTTTAAACATTGTAAGCTGCAGTACACACATAAAACCAAGGTGCTGCTTCGGTCGATCTAGATGATTTAGAAAGGGTACGGACCCACAATAATGGTGAGTCTCAGCAGTGAGCTGGAACGGTAGCTCAAGACATTACTCTGGGTAACCATCTCCAGGTCCACAACATGCTCTCTAGGTCCAGTCAAGGGTTTGGTCATCACCAACATGGCACTTACATTACTGGAGCGCTGAAAGACAAAGAAATAGCCAATCACTGAAGAGGCTTCACCACGAGACACTGTTATAAATCACAGTGATGCATTATAAAAAGTAACAGGGTTGATGCCGAACCTGTTTTGGGAAAAGAATGTCATGGGTTCAGACACAACTAAGTATCTCTTACATTCTCTATTGTACAAGGCTATCTAGCGTATTGTTTACAGTTATATTGCCATACTCAATTGTTCAACTGTTATGGGAAAGTAATAGTGATCACTCTTTTACAGAAAAAAACATTTTTCTTGGCAGAAAGCAGAAGAATGCTAACTCTAAATAAGCTGGTGTTGTGCTGTGCCAGTTAAGGAGGTTACAAGAGATTTTTGCACTGATCTTTAACCCTAAATATTTGAAATGTAACAGGGTTTGCACAATTTTTTTTTTTTTGCAAAATAGATATCATGGGTTGCAACACAGGTGAGTAACTTTTAAAGTCTCTATCAGTTTTTTATTATGTTTAGTTAAATTGAGAAACTCAATTGTTCAGAGCCTTGACAAAAAACACAAGAATACTGATTGTAAATAATAATCAGATTTTGTGCACTAATCTACAATCTAGTAACATTCAACCCCATATATTTTAAGTGTAACAGGGCTGAAGCTTAACCGGTTTTAAATGAGAAATGTGAGCGGTTCAAACAAAAGTAAGTAGGCTGTATCTTACAGTTTTTGTCAGTTTTTCATGTTTACATTGTAGTTATATTTTCAATCTCAATAGTTCAACTCCAGAATGGCAAAAGTATAAGAATGACTGTAATCTAGTGTTATGCAATGGTATTTGCTAGCTGAGGTGTTTATTAGTTCTTTTCGCATCTTCAGTCTTGTAACATTCAACCCTTAAACTCTTTAAATGTAAGGTGGACAACAGAACATGTTTTTGGTAGAGGAAGTCCATTGGTTTAAATAGTTTAAAAGCAAGTATCGCTCATTAAACAATATTGGGTATTCATTATATATTTTTAACTATATATAGTTATTTTGTCAATATCAATAGTTGGTTTATAATAGGAATATAATAGTCCTTTACAAAACACTAATATTTTCTTGGCAAAAAGCACATGAACATTAAATATGAAACTGTTATTATACTTATTTTGTGTTGCTTTTCAGCCCTGTGACATTTAACCACAAAGCACTTTATGACAAGGTTGGCACAAATTTTGGAAGAGAAATGTCTTTGGTCATGAACTATTCAACTATAATGTGCTAATTAATTATTAATGCTTGAATGTAATATGTCTAAAATATAAGCAATCTACTGTGTTTAATAAGTTATGCATCCAAACTGTAACAATATTGAAATAACATAGAACTTAAAGTGTTAGGTTTATGGTTAGTAACAACTCAGTGCTGAGTACAGTAAGTAAAAAAAAAAAAGGTAATTCATTACTAGCTAATACAATTTTCTGCAGTGTAATTAAATTGCTGTACTAATACTCTTTCTAAAAAAGTATTGCATTTCTTATTAATTTACTTTCTAGATCCTGTATATCTAAAACCTGTTAACCAACAATACAAGGATAGACATTACATTTTAATTCTTTCAAATAAATAATATAAAATTGCATGAATTATTCTTGAACTGACCAAAGTATTTAAAGGGAGAAGGTTACATTAAGACATTTTTACATTAGATGTTAAACTTTGATGTTTAATCCACAATTGTTTTATAGAGACTATTTCTCTAGTTTATACAATGTTTAATTAAATTACAGAAAAACTAAAGAGTAATCCCTTACTTTACTTTTAAGTTATGCATTGCACCCAATGCTAGTAAAAATAACTAACTAATTGCAAGGCTGTAATCCCAGATCTTACCCTCAGGTAGAATTCTCCTCCCTCGTTGCCAGATTTGATGGTGAAGGTGTTTACCATGTTGGGGTAGACACTGGTAGCTTGAATCTGGAAGATATCCGCAGGCACTGTGCGTTCGGAAAAGATGCTCATGTACTTATAGACAATGACAGGCGGCATTCCTCTGCAAACATTTGGTGACTGGCACCTACAGCGTCTGTTGATAGAGAGGTAAACAGTCTGTGAAACAGATTTGTGGATCAAATAAAAAAACTTTTTTTTTTTTTTTCGGGACACAAGGTATGATTATATGAGGAGATAAGACGCACCCTTCGCCTGTTTTGACATATGGCTCACGGCAGGGGTTTCTGGGATAGCAACGGAATCCTCCATAGTAATTCCAACACATTTCATCTTCTCTGCAGTTCTGTGCTGTTTCACACTCGTTTATATCTATTAAAGGGATAGTTCACCCCAAAATGAACATTCTGTCATTAATTACTCCCCTTCATGTCGTTCCAAACCCATAAGACCTTCGTTCACCTTTGAAACCCAAATTAAGATATTTTTGATGAAATCCGAGAGCTCTCTGACCCTCCCATAGACAGCAAGGATGCTTACCCGATCAAGGCTATGAAACATAGCAAGGACATTGTTAAAATTGTCCATGTGACATCAGTGGTTCAACCTTAATTTTACAAAAGCTACAAGAATCATTTTTGTGCACAAAGAAAACAAAAATAATGACTTTATTTAACATTTAGTCTCCTCCACGTCACACTAGTATAACATACGTAAACAACATATGCTGTTTGCGCATTGATCTGAAGTTCAACAACGTATCCGCATATGTTGTTTACGTATGTGATACTCTCCAAAATGGCACTAAAGGATGTCGAAATGTAGAATAAAGTAATTATTTGTGGTTTCTTTGCACACAAAAACTATTCTTGTAGCTTTGTAAATTTACGATTGAACCCCTGATGTCACGTGAATTATTTTAACGATCTCCTTGCTACATTTCTGAGTCTTGATCGTGGTAATATCCTTTCGAGCTCTCGGAATTCATCAAAAATATCGTAATGTATTTTCTGAAGATAAACGAAGGTCTTACGGGTTTGGATCGACATGAGGGAGAGTAATTAATGACAGAACTATCCCTTTAACAGCTTGGAAAAAGATTCAAGTTTCAAGAGTTTAAAGTCATATGTACAGGAAACAGTCTGTTACACCATACAATAAAAAAGGTCAATGACTATCTTCTGAAGCCACTTCAGGAGCCGGGCAGAAACTGGAATGTACCTTGGCACATCCGCGTCCCTTGGAGCTGGTATCCGTCAGGACACACACACTGGTATCCGCCGGGCTGATTCACACACTGGAACTGGCACATGTAATTTGAGAATTCACACTCATTGATATCTGGAAAACATGGATGAGAATAATATTGACATAATATTGCTCATTACTGTGCTTACTGTCAATTTAATATTTGTGGAACTAATCTTGATTACCACTGATAAAAATGACATATTTTTATACAACGCTGTACTAACATAGGACAACCAGAAAGTGTCCACATGCTTGAAGTCTTCATCTAAAACAGTATATCTATAGTCATTTACACCAAGGATGATGACTATATCTATACGTTTCATAATCATTCTAATTCTAACAGCAAGCTCCAAACCACAGTGATGACAACACAGAGGAACAATCTAGATAAAGTCACTTTCAGATCAGTTTATTTCCAGCTGCTGAGCAATAAACATCGACAGTGAATCTGAATCCAAGTGAGCATCTGAAGTGGCAGATGACAAAATTGTTATCAGAAAGTTATCATCCTTTGGTTTGGACTAGTTATCATTATTGGTGTAAACTCTTGGTATTAAGGTGGAGTTTTGCTTTGTTTTCAATTGAAAAAGTGTTCTTGGTATCTTCCTTTTAAACAAATGCCACAGATATATTTAATATATCTTTAATCATCAAATGCAAAGACATTGAGATGTTTTTAAGAGTGGCTTAAGTGTGCAAATACTTTGTGTTCAGTAGCCTGTAAAAGACCATTTAAATAGCCTATCAAAGTACCTCACTTAATGTCTTTTGAATGTCTTTTATATAACCAAATATACACATTATATAATTAAACCTACATAAAATGTAGTGTTTATCTTTGTTTCAGTTTGCCTAAGGATAGCATGCTAACAGATTAGCCTGCTAAGATAACATTGCCATTGGATGGCATGCAATATGCAAGTTACTAGAAGTAATCAAAGCATAATATCCACACAGACGAGAAGATAACAATGTACCATTATCACATTGAAATACTGTTTGATTACGATTATATTGATCTGATTGGCTACAACAGGATAGTGTTATCTGTCCATACATTATTGTTTACATGCACATCAAATGTAATTTGATACTAGGTAATGTGGAATATTCTAACCATACTAGGAATATTCTAATTATATTATGTACGTTCAAATAAAATAAAAATTATTTAAAATGAAAAAAATAATAATAACCTTGGCAGGAGACTGAGTCTGAAGCCAGTTCATATCCGACTTCACATTGGCAGAGGAAAGAGCCAATCAGATTGTAGCACTGATGTTGGCAAGGGTTTGCAGTTAGACATTCATTCACATCTGTAAAAAACACACAATTGAACATTAATGATAGACGATGAAATAAAAAATCAGAGTGCATGAGTAATAAACAAAATAACTGGTCAATGCCAATTGCCCATTTCATTGAGTCCCTTAAATATAACACTAATAATGGCACTTATTTAAAACAACAGGTAGCATATTCCAAAACACACATCTTTTCTGCACTCCTAATCATTCTTTGGTGTGTCCGGCGAGGTTTCCAGCTCCGTTCTGGAGTCCAGAAAGTGTCCTTTCACACTGTGAGGGCCGTCATGGGTGGTCTGCGCTTATCTGCCAGGTTTGGTCAAGTAACTGTATACAAATGCCTAAGAATAGGCAAGTTTTCTGTTATTTCATATACAGACTATTGGATGTGCAACACGTGTGAGTGCAA
The DNA here is from genome assembly GCF_963082965.1 of Carassius carassius. NCBI lineage: Eukaryota > Metazoa > Chordata > Actinopteri > Cypriniformes > Cyprinidae > Carassius > Carassius carassius. The sequence continues at coordinate 32,392,855 of NC_081770.1, forward strand.
AACCTCCTCATCCAAACAAGGCCGATTCTTCCTAGGTTCCTAAGTGACCTATTTGAGGCATTAATGGGAGAATAATGTCAACGCAACAGATCCGAAGACCCCCGAGAGGCCTCTTGCCGAGTGTTTCCAAAGCTTTGCTGACCGGCGTTTGGGCCCTTTCAGGGGGTTCAGTGCTGCAGTTAGCCAATCTGGCTGGAAAAAATGAGGCAAGGAATCGCGGGCAAGAGTTCAGAGGAAAAACATGCTTTTTTCTTGCCCACCTCTTTGAGAGAGACACACCTGGAGTCTGTGATCATCCACATGATGGTGATTTGATTCCAGCAAACTGTTGTTAGATTCCAGAGGAATCACTGCCAAGGCACTTCTGAAATACACTGGCCGAAAATATGTAAACATTGCAGGAAGGCTGACTCTCTTTTGCGGGAAGAGGCCCGAGCTAATTGTTGACTCATTTTAATGGGCTGATAGATACATGTCCTGACCCATACTTCCTCAAACAAAACCACATTAACTCTGGTAGCTGTATTATAACAAAAAGTATAGTAGCTGAAGGGCCATTTGTCCCAAGGTTAGTCTCCAAGAACATGTGTGCGAACCGACCAGCAGTCCATTTACTGAATGTCTAATATTGCACACAACAATGGCTTAAATCAGAATACAATAGTTTGCACTTCACACTTGTTTATTTATACCAGGTTGATGCATCGAGTACTTTTGGTAAAAAAAAAAAAAAAAAAAAAAAAAACAGGAAAAAAAAAGTGAGGGTAATGGCAAAATAATAATAAATATTATTAATAATTAAAATAATAATTATACACATTACATTCTTGAATTATATAGTAATACAATAATATTTTTTATTGATTGATTTTATTTTTTAACAAACTGCTTCAATGCTTATTAACATTTTTAAAAAGTCACTGATCTTTCCTGAGCCTTTTAGCAGCAGTGGAATCCATTAGCAAGTATTACAGCAAACAGAATCAGTAAAAATTATTGCTCGTAGTATCTAATAAAATGATTTAAGATTGGGAAACAAATGTTTTATTCTTGTTGGATGACATGTTAGTTGGCATGTCTTTGCAATTCTTGTCTTTCAGTCTCATCGTGAATGGTTTATGCAATCTAAATTGTTTGGTTCTAGCACAGGGATTCTGCGTGCTGTAACATGACTGGGCCCTCTATCAAGTTGGGAAAGAATTACCACCATTAGCACACACACACAAATTGTTTTATTCACCAGATAGAAGAAGACATACCCAAGAGGAAGCCGATTTCTGGCACTGCATCCTTTGAAAAGATACAATGACATTCCAAAGAATGACATAATAACTTCCCAAGGGGTCAGTGTTTGGCTTGTTAGCTTGTTAACTAAACATTCTACACAGAGAGATCATCTTCCGTCCAGTATTTTAAATATTGCCTCTCAGAATGAACTGTGTACGTTGACAATAATAATATTTTGCTAACAACATTTATTAAGCTAATATTTCAGGTGCTGGAAGCCTAAAAGCTGTAGGCTAAAAAGCAAATTTACATTTTTGCTACTAAAGAACTGGGCCACAAAATTTTGAGTGTATCATCTAGACACAAACTAAACTTCGCATATACACATTCCACTCATTCTTGTGAATAGTGTGTGCGAATCAGCATTTAAATTTATTCTCATAGCTATGTACAAAATTTTTGTGAGAATTGGACACAATGTGGTGCTATAATTCATTTTTGTTCCTAGAATCTAAATTCATCTGTTTCTTTGAATGTGTGTGTTTCTTTGCAAAATTATTATTTATTCATTTATTTTTTGCCATTTTGAATTTAAGGAAGCCCACTTTTTCTCACAAAACAGGGTACTATGGAAGCTAGTTTCCAACGTGGCATAAAAAGCTTGAGTAATTGTGACGTTTTATCTCACAACTACATCTCACAATTGTGAGCAAATAGTCAGGTTGGAGGAGTTTTGAATGTGTATTTGCAATTCTGAATGTGTATGTCTTACAATTCTGAGTAAATGTGTCGCAATTCTGAGTTTATGTCTCACGATTTCTAGTAAATGTCTCACAATTCTGAGTGTATGTCTCACGATTCCGTGTAAATGTCTCACAATTCTGAGTTTATGTCTCACGATTCCGTGTAAATGTCTCACAATTCTGAGTGATGTCTCACGATTCCGAGTAAATGTCTCAATTCTGAGTGTATGTCTCACGATTCCGTGTAAATGTCTTACAATTCTAAGTGTATGTCTCACGATTTCGAGTAAATGTCTCACAATTCTGAGGTTTATGTCTCACGATTCCGTGTAAATGTCTCACAATTCTGAGTTTATGTCTCACGATTCCGTGTAAATGTCTCACAATTCTGAGTTTATGTCTCACGATTCCGTGTAAATGTCTCACAATTCTGAGTTTATGTCTCACGATTCCGTGTAAATGTCTCACAATTCTGAGTTTATGTCTCACGATTCCGTGTAAATTTCTCACAATTCTGAGTGATGTCTCACGATTCCGAGTAAATGTCTCAATTCTGAGTGTATGTCTCACGATTTCGAGTAAATGTCTCACAATTCTGAGGTTTATGTCTCACGATTCCGTGTAAATGTCTCACAATTCTGAGTGTATGTCTCACGATTCCGTGTAAATGTCTCACAATTCTGAGTGTATGTCTTACGATTCCGTGTAAATGCATTACAATTCTGAGTTTATGTCTCACGATTCCGTGTAAATGTTTCACAATTCTGAGTGTATGTCTTACGATTCAGTGTAAATGTCTTACAATTCTGAGTGTATGTCTCACGATTTTGAGTAAATGTCTCACAATTCTGAGTTTATGTCTCACGATTCCGTGTAAATGTCTCACAATTCTGAGTGATGTCTCACGATTCCGTGTAAATGTCTCAATTCTGGGTGTATGTCTCACAATTCCATGTAAATGTCTCACAATTCTGAGTGTATGTCTCACGATTCCTTGTAAATGTCTCAATTCTGAGTGTATGTCTCACGATTCCATGTAAATGTCTCACGATTCCGTGTAAATGTCTTACAATTCTGAGTGTATGTCTCACGATTCCGTGTAAATGTCTCACAATTCTGAGTGATGTCTCACGATTCCGTGTAAATGTCTCAATTCTGAGTGATGTCTTACGATTTTGAGTAAATGTGTCACAATTCTGAGTTTATGTCTCACGATTCCGATTAAATGTGTCGCAATTCTGAGTGTATGTCTTACGATTTTGAGTAAATGTCTCGCAATTCTGAATTTGTGTCACTATTCCGTGTAAATGTCTCGCAATTCTGAGTGTATGTCTCACAATTTCAAGTAAATGTCTCTCAATTCTGAGTGCATGTCTCACGATTTCGAGTAAATGTCTCACAATTCTGAGTGTATGTCTCATGATTTCGAGTAAATGTCTCGCAATTCTGAGTGTATGTCTCACAATTTCAAGTAAATGTCTCGCAATTCTGAGTGCATGTCTCATGATTTGGAGTAAATGTCTCGCAATTCTGAATGTTTATCTCACAATTTTGAGTAAATGTCTCACAATTCTGAGTGTATGTCTCACGATTCCGTTTAAATTTCTCGCAATTCTGAATGTATATCTCACGATTTCGAGTAAATGTCTCGCAATTCTGAGAGTATGTCTCACGATTCCATGTAAATGTCTCACAATTCTGAGTGTATGTCTCACGATTCCGTGTAAATGTCTTACAATTCTGAGTGTATGTCTCACGATTCCGAGTTAATTTGTCGCAATTCTGAGTTTATGTCTCACGATTTCAAGTAAGTGTGTCACAATCCTGAGTGTATGTCTCATGATTTCAAGTAAATGTCTCACAGTTCTAAATGTATGTCTCATGATTTCAAGTAAATGTCTCGCAATTCTGAATTTGTTTCATGATTCCGAGTTAATGTGTTGCAATTCTGAGTTTATGTCTCACGATTCCAAGTGTCAAAATTCTGTCTCACGATTTCGAGTAAGAGTGTCGCAATTCTGAATTTGTCTCACGATTCTGAGTAAATGTGTTGCAATTCTGAGTTTATGTCTCATGTTTCCGAGTAAACGTCTCGCAATTCTGAGTGTATGTATCACGATTTTGAGTAAATGTGTTGCAATTCTGAGTTTATGTCTCACAATTCCGAGTTTATATCTCATGATTCTTAGGTTATATCTCGCAATTCTGAGTTTATATCTGGTAATTCCGAGTTTATGTCTCACAAATACAAGTTTATATCTCAGAATTCTGGTTTTAATCGAATTGTGAAACATGTCAGATGTCAATCCTCTGCCTGCTGTAACATCTGTCGCTGCTCCCTAACCTGAACCTATGCAGGTTGACTCAAACCATCTTACCAACACGGAGCGTCAACGACGGATGAATAATTGCCCAGTCTTTATTGTGGGGGAGAAGGACACGTGATTTCCAACTGCCCGGTCCGACCTCCACACTCAGCGGTGAGTACACTCCAATTGGGAGCTGGGAACTTCATTAGCACCCAAATCTTCCAAGAGCTAAATAGTTTGTCGGAAGAGATGCTCAGTCGACCTGAGAATACTCACTATCCAGGGAAAGCCGCTGGGTAGAGGTCGTGTCCGCTATTACTCCCCCACACCATCCCTCCACATTGGCAGCCTGCATAAGGTGGACATCACATTCATGGTGCTGGAGGAGTCAACCGTGGACATCACCCTTGGACACCCCTGGTTAAATGCCCTCCAGTCGCACATCAAACGGACAACCGGCGAAATTCTAAAATGGAGTGATGGATGTTTTGAGAAGTGTATTACTCGTCCAAGAAAGCCCCAACCTAGAATACCCGCAACCTCTGTTCATCTTCCTGTTCTGTCCTCATCTGTGTAAACTCCGGAGACCAATGTGAAAGTGGAAATCCCACCAGTGTACCAGGTGTCCAGGATGTGTTCAGCAAGCGGTTCTTGGCCAAGAAGGATGGAGGCTTGAGGCAGTGCATTGACTACCGTCATCTGAAAAAAAAGTATATATAAATAAAATTCAGTTATCCCCTTCCTCTGGTCCCAGCAGCAGTGGAGCGCTCACATTTCTCTAAGCTTGATCTCCGAAGCGCCTACAATCTCATCCGTATTAGAAAAGGCAAGGAAATGAAGACTGCTTTCATAACCCCGTCAGGACACTACGAATACAGAGTTATACCGTATGGCCTTTCCAACTCTCCGTCCATCTTCCAGAATTACATGAATGAGATCTTCCGTGAGTACTTGAATCACTTTAAAATCAAAAATACAAATATAATGTTCACATCATAAACATACAAATAGCAGGTGCAAGACAACTGAATGATATAGACAAATAATGAAGTGTGAAGTCTGCACACTGAAAATTACTGCTCCAGAAGAATTTATTCAAGCAACGTTTCAACCCTGAGGTCTTCATCAGGCACTATATCAATGTGAAGTGATGTCAACTTTAAATAGACCCAGGTGATCACCTTAATTAGGCACACCATAGAAATCATGTGACAAATACAATAACTTATCGTAAAGACAATATGGTGATAAAGTGCGTCATGCAGATAAGGGTGGAGCGATTGTACTTCAACGAGCTTCAGATTATGAAAAAGAAATTGCATATTATTTCGAGTGATCCTAAATTATCAGGTGTCTTTAAAAATGATCCGAAATTAGTCTTTAAACGTCAAAACAATCCTTGTGACTTGCTTGTTAAATCTGAATATCCTTCACGTATTAAACAAGGTATTCCAACTCTTACTCCAGTTAATTATAGGTGTGGTTAGTGCGCCCAGTGTGCTTTTACACACAAATGTAAATCGTTTAGTCATCAACACATTGGTCGTGATATTGCAATACAGGGTACCATTACCTGCGCTTCCACTCATGTGATTTATCTAATTCGTTGTCCTTGTGGTCTTGCATACGTGGGTAAAACATTCAGACAATTACGCACTCGTATTAGTGAACATCGCAGCAACATTCGAACTGGAGATATACACAGTCCTATAGTGTCTCATTTTAGACAAGTAGGCCATGACGTCAGTGTTTTGCAGTATATTATTATAGAAAAGGTAACAAAACCCTCAAGAGGAGGAGATTATGTGAAGGAATTATTACAGAGGGAATGTTTTTGGATTTATACCTTAAATACAACTGTCACCTTTAGGGTTGAATGCGGATTTTGATATTAAGCCATTTTTATAGTGATTCTAAAAAAAAATGTATAGCTTGTATTTGTCACATTAGTTGTATTTGTCACATAATATACATGACTTTTATTTGTCACATGACTTGTATTTGTCACATGATTTCTTTGGTGTGCCTAATTAAGGTGATCACCTGTGTCTATTTAAAGTTGACTTCACTTCACATTGATATTGTGCCTGATGAAGACCTGAGAGCCGAAACGTTGCTTGAATAAATTCTTGTGGAGCAGTAAGTTTCACTGTGCAGACTTCACACTTTACTTGAATTGCTTTGTCATCATCTACATAGACGATATCCTGATATGCTCCTGTGACATGAGAGAACATGAGAGACATGTAATCCAAGTCCTTCAAAAGCTCAGAGAACATAAATTGTTTCTAAAGTTAGAAAAATTAGAATTTCACACCACCACTGTCCAATTCTTAGGCTACATCATCGACCAGCATGGTATCAAGATGGACCAGAGGAAGGTGAAAACCATCCTGCAGTGGCCCTTACCCAACACCGTGAAAGAACTTCAATGCTTTTTGGGCTTTGCCAACTTCTACCGATGCTACATTAACAAGTAGAGTATTCTTAGTGCTCCACTCACATCTATGCTCAAGAACCGGCCCAAGTCTCTATCATGGACAACACCTGCCTGAGAAGCCTTCTCCCAACTAAAACAGGCCTTCCTATCCGCTCCGGTCCTGGTTCATCCGTTCATGGTGGAGGTTGATGCCTCAGCAACTGGGGTCCGAACGGTCCTCTCTCAGAGGCAGGGTGACCCCCCACGGCTCTATCCATGTGCCTTCTACTCTAAGAAGTTATCCCCGGTGGAGCAGAATTACGATGTGGCAAATCGTGAGCTCCTAGCCATTAAATTAGATCTAGAGGAATGGAGACACTGGCTGGAGGGAGACAAGCAACAATTCCAAGTCATTACTGATCATTGCAATCTTGAGTATCTCAGAGAAGCCAAACCCTTGAATCATCGCCAGGCCCGATGGGCTCTCTTCTTCACCCAATTTAATTTCAAGGTCACCTATAGATCAGGTGACAAGAACTGCAGAGCGGATGCCCTTTCTCGCCTCTACCAAGCTGTTCCTGAACCCATTCTCCCACCAGCCATGCTTATTAGTCCAATCCAGTGGGCCCTCAACCAACAGATCATCAATGAGAATCTACAAAACCCTGCTCCGCCGGGAGGTCCAGAGGGGCGTCTCTACGTTCCCCCAACTCATCGTTAGCCCCTCTTGGACTTAACCCATACATTACCAGGCTCTGTACACCCAGGTAGGAGAAGGACCCTCTCGCTCCTGAAACAATGCTACCGGTGGCCCTCAATGTCTCAGGACGTCTCTTGATATGTGCAAGGATGTTCAGTCTGTGCCGTTGCTGACACCCCTAGGAAGCTTCCAGAAGGGAAACTCGTGCCTCTGCTCATCCCCGAGCGACCCTGGACGCACATTGGAGTGGACTTTATGACCGATCTTCCTCCATCCCAAGGATACACGAGCATCCTGGTCATGGTTGATCGATTCTCTAAATCCTGCAAACTCATTCCCCTCAAGGATCTGCCTACAGCTTTACAGATGGCGGAGGCACTCTTTCATCAAGTTTTCTGCCACTTCAGACTCCCAGAAGACATTGTCTCGGATAGAGGTCCCCAATTCATCTCACGTGTCTGGACAGCTTTCTTCCGTCTTCTAGGGGTGTCCATCAGTCTCTCCTCTGGATACTATCCTCAAACCAACAGCCAGACTGAACGTAAGATCCAGGAAGTCGGGAGATTCCTGAGACTGTACTGCCACCAGAACCAGGACAGCTGGAGCCAATACCTACCCTGGGCAGAATATGCACAGAATTCACTCCGTCAAACCACCACTGGGCTCACCCCATTCCAATGTGTCCTGGGCTATCAGCCACCTCTCTTCCCCTGGTCAGGTGAGCCCTCTGAAGTTCCAGCTGTCAACCACTGGTTCCAGCAAAGCGAGCGGTCTGGGACTCGGTTCACGTGCATCTCCAATTGGCAGTCCGGAGAAACAAAGAACAAGCCGACGCCCGAAGAGATCCTACTCTGCATAACCAACCTGGCCAGAAAGTTTAGCCATCCACCCGGGATATCCGTCTCTGGCTGCCTTGCCGTAAGCTGAGTCCCCAGTATATTGGTCCATTCACCATCGAGAGACAGCTAAACAAAGTCACCTACAGACTCAACCTCTCTGCGAACTACCATATCTCACATTCATTTCATGTCTCATTACTTAAACCTCACACTGACCCTTTGTCTCCTCCCTCCACAGAGTCTGGTGATGATGTGGTACCTCCTCCTCCTACCATCGATGAGACTCAGAACATCTACCGGGTACGGCCCATCCTCAACTCCAGAGGACCAGGTCCACAGCTGGAATACCTCGTAGACTGGGAAGACTACGGCCCAGAGGAGCGATGCTGGGTGAACTGGACCCTACTCTACTTACCGAATTCCATCAGGAACACCTTGATCGTCCAGCTTCTCGGGGTCGTGGCAGACCCCATCGTCAACATCCCGCCCGGTCGTTGGGAGCCGCCCGTGGAGGAGGGGGTACTGTCACAGAGTCACAGCCTGCACCCTCTCCAAACGCCACACCTACTCGTTCGCAATCACCGTAATTCTGATCACCTGTTCATCATCAACAGGCTCTCATAAAAGGACTTTCACATACCCTCACTCCTCGTTTGAACTCGCATAGATCTCCATGAACTTACCCGTACTCTCGTTACCTGTGCTGTTCCCCTGGATACCTATTGTTCCTGTTCTTCGTCAGTTCCTCTGTGCATTCTTCTGATCCTGTTATCAAGAGACATTATGACCAGAGCTAAGTCACATTCTTCTTTGTGTCAAGATATTTCCTATTACCTCACCTGTGTCTGAATCCTCTGTGACAATAAACACTGTATATATGTTTACCTACCTCTGTGTTCCCGTCTGTGTCTGACAATTTGCAAGATGTAAATTCAATAAGTACAATATTTAAACTCAGAATTGTTAGAGAAAAAAAGTTTATATCTTGCTATTCTAACTTTTTTCTTGTAATTCTGAGTTTACAGCAATCCTGATTTACAATTGTTTTAGCTGAATTCTGAGTTAGCATCTGGGAATCCTGTTTCTTTCCACCATGAATACAAAAAAAAGAACAAAAAAATTACAGTTGCAATTTTATTAGTCTTCGGGACAGTTTTACTAAACAGGGCAAATTAGCACGAGAGCAGAAATTCGAAAAACAGCGCAGATGCGAGGGGATATTTCTGCAGCTGATTTACTTAAAATGTATGAAATAAAGAACACAGACGCACCATCTCATTTAAATACTGACCAATTCAGTATAGGCTACCAAGCGGAGTGCAAATTAGAGTAGTCTCAAATGAAGAATAAAGAAGCCATAGTACGTTTAAAAGAAATCGAGGCCAAAAAATGCTAGAAGTTGCAAGAAATTTTGATAGATCTGGTATTGTGTGGCTCCTAGTTGAGGGTTATAAGTCGTCTTTTATTTCCTGAAGCAAATAAAAAATAACACGGCTTGACAAATATTTTTGTTTTCTTCTTGTGTTCCAAATAAATTATGTGTGGAAAAAAATCCTCTCCTTTCAGCCACGTGCTCTCTGTTCTCTGTGGTGCCTTCCTCCTAGCAACAAATTGCAGCCATTTCTAGTACAAAATAGTTTAAGATATGCTTTTTGGGGATAAAAAAAAATCGCGCAAATATCTGTAATTTGACGAGCACAAGCACTGGCCCTTAGTCTTTGGGCCCTATCATACACTTGGCGTAAGGCGACACAACACAAGTGTTTTTTGCTAGTTTCAGCCCGATGCAGTTATCATTTTCACATCTGTGCCACGTTGTT